>NW_024386792.1:7433773-7553773 GCF_900408965.1 Simochromis diagramma | reverse complement strand
TGTTTCCTTCGGCTTTTGTCATATCTGTATGAAGTTGTCTTGGAAAATTTTCTTCATTAATGACTATCAATAACAAATCTGCATTTTGTTGTTGGTTTTTTTTTTTTTTTTTTTTTTTTTTTTACAGTATAACTGTTCATGAGCTTTGCAAGATAACGGTGTGAATTTATCCATGCTAGATGTAGAAATAAAGAGAATTTTGGCATCTTCAATGTTTAATGTTTGTTAAATTAATGAGATGTGTCATGTCTGCTTGTCACCTTTGGAAATAAAAGGTCTGCAAGGTTGTACTTAGAATGCTATTTATTTTTTTAATTTTTTTTTTATTTTTTTTAGCAGTTATGTTTATCATTTTAATATATAATTTTTTTTTATTTCTTTTTTTAAGTCAGTTTTTCAGGCAATGGTGGTAATGGAAGGGAGCTACAATACAAGAGTGTGTGACTTTTCAGAGGTAGACTTCATGCCAGTCCAACAAACATTGAGCTGTTAGTATTCAGAACAAGTCTTTTTATTGGCACTAGAAGGTTGAAGTTACCATAGTCAAAAATGATGTGGAAAAACCATCAGATTCACTAGACAACTGATAATTTTGGCCTTTTGGAAGCATAAATGTTGTTGGATCACCATTGATCTTCTCATATCATGAATGTCTACTAATTTTACAGCAGTCTAGTAGAGGCATTTGTTCCAGGCCCACACTGATGGCCTTACCCACAGACCTTCACTAGAAGCGCACCGCTAGTGTGACCAGAAAGGAAACTGCTCACACAACACTTTTGAATAATTTAAGCTTTTACTGCAGCAATGTTAAAGATGGACAATAAATTTACTTTTACATAGTATTTGGGTAAAATGAAAACAATTCTGGAAAAAAAAAATCATCATAAATAGCTGCTATTACGAAATCTTTTAAGTGAGGTCATATAAATTAAAGCAAAAGACATTTCATGTTACACCAGATACATTCTGCAATTTAAAAAAAAAAAAAAAAACTAATACTGAAAAATCTATATTTCTTCAATTATAAAATGTTGGATTCATACAGTTTTGCAAATATGGACATGATCACACTGGCTGACATTTAGCAGCATCGTACTTAAACTAAAATATTATCAATTACACAAATCCTTCCCTGACTCTTTGCAAACTACGCAACTGATCTCACCATACTGACAGAGGGCTAATATGCATACACAAATCAAAGTAAACAAACACAGCATGAAGATGTAGGATGCCTAAAGCTTGCATGTGGTTTTACAGTGTAGTCTACTCAGCAATAAAAATTGCTTATCAACAACATCCCAAAACGTTCTCTATCCCCCACGAAGAAAGCTGCTTTACTTTGACCTTTCAAGTCAAAGTAAAGCAGCTTTCTTACTGGTAATCCAATCAAAAACAGTGGAAAAATTCTGGATTTAGTGAATATGACAAGATCCTTTTAAAAGTATAAACCATTTCTATACCTTGAAAACAATATGATTTTTTTTCCAGACAGTGCAATGTGGGTCATTTGTTTGCAGTGTTAGGCTTGGAAATCACCAGATGCTATAAATACAAAATGATTCACGTGTTCCTGCAGGGCTGCGAACACAGAGAGCTGAACAACAGAGACACAGCGAGGGCCACTCGGTGGCCAAAGAGAAGTTCAAATATCTGAGGTGTGAGGAGTTTCTTTAATTCTCCTCTCTCACACTTGACATCAGAGTGTACTTTCATAGGTGACGGGAGTTTCATTGTCATCTTGATCTCCTGCTGCAGTGCCTAAGAAAGAGGAAGAAGAGACAGGGAGGAAAAAAATAATAAGACTGAGAAAATAAAAGATTAAAAAAAATGAAACTAGCTGCACTTTTTGCACTGTGAATAAATGTATTTACATGAACACAATACCACTGTTGTGTGCCTGTAAAAAATCGTGAAGCTGCTGAATGACACAGTGGCCCAAGCTATGCAAATCTTTATGTCATAAGGGTGTAGCAGGAAAAATATTAGGAAAGGAAAGGATACTCACTACTCAAACACACCTAGTTAGGTTAGCAAAGGTTGCTGAGCCGAGCTTGAATTTTCAAAAGAAAGACTTTACATACCTAGGAAGAAAGCTGATAAACTGGGTTTGACTCGCTCACCGCTGACTGGGTTCTCTGGCTTTTGCAGCAGGCGAGGGCCACACAGCCCTATGATAAGTGCACCTACAGGGGCTGTGAGAAGGATGGCGAGCACAGCCACAGTCAGCACGTCCATGCCGTATTTCTGCAGCTGCTTGTCATCCTTTGTCCTCGCCATGTCCAAAGCTGTGGATCCTATAGCTGCCTGACAGAGACAAGCCAAGATGCGGCACAACCCCACAGACTTCAAAGACATTTAATGCATATGCTTTTCATTCAAAGGTTTGCTAAGGAGACATACCTGCACTGTTGCTTTAGGCACCCATGCTAGGGCTATGAACACTTTTTCCTTTATGCTAAAGCCCGCAAACAACACACAGACGAAGGTGAACCCCACTCTAACCAGCAGACCAATGAGGAGAGAGGCTATACCCAGACCTAGAGACATGTAGAGACAAAAGTCATACAAGGACAACAATATTATATGTACACCATATAAACACCCCCCCCCCCCCCCGCCCCCCACAAAAAAAATTACTGCAAGAAAATTATGTGCAGTGTCATTTCAGCTGCACTGACTCATGCAAAACAAACATGTCATAAGTTATTTAGTAAACTGCTATAGCTGTGAAGTGCTAACAAAGACAGAGGGATTAGTATTTACAGGACAGGAAGAAGCATCATATCTCTCACATTGCCTCTTTTTTTGGGTTATGCAAATATATTTTCATACACAGAGTAATATTTGAATTTTTCACAGTGATAACAGCCATCTCGCTGTGGGTTATTTTGAAGGCTGTTTGTGTGTCTGTTTATCTCACCAACTGTGTGTCCCTCCAACTCAGAGACTCGAATCTCAGCTCCTATCAGTCCAAAGAGAAGAGGCTGAAACACATCCCACGCCCACCCTATCACTTCTTCCACACGTGCCTAAGGACAAAGAATGCAGGACTTGTTCACTGTTCACATTTAATTACAAATATATAACAACCAAGTAGTTTAAGAGAAATTAGGTCTAAGATTTTGGACAGTTAGCCTCGTTCAAATTCACCTCCAAAGTCAGAAAACTGCAAACAGACGTACTGATGTACTGTAGTTATTAGATGCATTATTTTTACCTTTTCTGTCCCCCAGCCGAGGCCAGCCAGGAATGCCAGCACCAAGGTGCACAGGCCTCCGGAGCCAGGAAAGCCTGCCACACCGCTGCCAAACACAGCAAAAACAGACAGACCCAGCACCAAGAAGGAACGCTTCATCACCAAGTGTTTCTAGAAGAAATAGTTAACATTAACAGTAGGTTTCTAGATAGCGAAAAGGATTACAATATGCATTATTTAACAAATAATAGCTCTAAGGTCTATAAGAAGTCATTTGCAAAGAAGCTAGGACGTGTTGGTTCACAGCACTTTCACTTTTGATGAAGAAATAAATCCAATATGTAATCTAAAGCTATATAGTATCGAGGTTTTTAAACAACACATGCTGCCATTGAGATGACAGTAAGAGTCCTTGGGCTAAACTGGCCTGCTTAGTCCAAATCTGTCCCCAGTAAAAACATGTGGCACATTCTGATGTAAAAAGGGCAAAATGAGCACATTAAAAATAAAACCTTTCACATCTGATACTTTTTCAGTTCACTTTTTCAGTTAACAGGTTTAAAATCTGCAGTTTTATTCTTATTATGTTTCCTATTCACACACTACCCCAAACTTTTTTATGGAAAAAGGGTTATACTTTTGTGGAGATATCATCTGAATTTCAGGAGCGGGACCACTCCTCCTTCATGCCCCCTCTGGCCTCAGGCTATAAAAGCCCCCCTTCTCCAATACCCGCTGTTCTCATTTTCATGCTCCACCCTGCCCCCCCCCTTTTTTCTTTACTCCCTTCTCCTGTCCTCTCCTCTCTTCCTTTCCTCCCTTTATTTCTCGTTAGTACAGAGAGCCGTCGCCAGTCCCCTTCAAGGCCTTCCCCAAACCGCAGCACTAATCACACTCCCTCATCTCTCATTGCTCATCGTTACCAAGGGAGTGGTCCCTGCTAGTGAATTATCCATACAAGCTTTTCCTGGCTGTTACTTTACCTGGTCAACACTAGGGAAGTACTGGATGAGAAAACCAAGAAGAATCCCAGCAACCATCCCTCCTGCCACCTCCAGTACCCCCCTGAGGAGGTTGTACCAAGTTGAACCTAGAAGAATCAATCAAAACAAACATTTGTGAAATTGTGAATTTCTAAAATATTTTAATTTGCCAGTTCAGAAACAAGTCTCTCTAACTAATGCAGCTTAATACAGAAGCCAGCAAACACTCAAAGTATATACTTTACACTTTCTTACACTTTATTTAGTGTAAGGAAGGCTTAACATGTTGGACATTTTGGCATCTACAGTTTGAGTGCTGTTGAATTACACCACAATAGAAAGAGTGTTGCAGCAATACAAAGGCAACCCTGTAAAAAATTCAGATTCTGCCATATATAATGAACTGGTGCCAGAACTCTGTATTAAGAGTCATCAGTACGCTCACACCCTCTGGTGACATCTTTACAAACTACAGCAAAAAGTTATTTTCTTCTATGCGTTTCTCTTCGGGAGATAAGGTGCTGTTGTGTGTCAAAGGCAAAACAAAGCGATAAATCCATCAATTCTTGTTTTCCTCTCACGGCTCCACACATGTAAACGCACAGAGCAGAGATTACCTGTGGCAAAGGCCATGCCCAAGCATGTTGTGAATCCTGTGATCGCAAGAATGTCATCAAAGCTGCCTGCAGCCATCAGCAGGGTGGGGATGCCCTTCTCTACACCGTAACCGTCCTTCTGCAGCAGGAGCATGGAGGGAACCACCACTGCTGGAGACACAGCTCCTAGCACGAAGCTGCAACGTGGAGAAGATAGAGGGTTCATTCATTCACTGATAAATGAAAAACTTCTGGGCAAGCTTTACAAACATTTGGTAAGAATTTATTATATCATAGTTAATAAATGGTAAATTAGTTTTTAAGCAAACAAATAGTTATTGTATTGTGAAGAAGATGACATTATAATAGATTGTTTTTTGTCTGCTAATCATTAACAATTTAAAACTTGCCTGTATGTCATTAGTTTGTGTAATAATTATTTATTTTAAGAAACATTCTGTTCTTGTATCAATGCTCATAAAATGCATTTAAACCACACAATGATACTAAACATGTTATATAATATAATATATTGATAATCAGACATTACTTTACTTTTATAGTAATTGTGTTACTGTTCAATTGAGAAACATATTGCCTAACATTTATTTATACATTTACCATTTAACAATGTTTATTATGACATCTTACCATTTGGGTAGAAGCAAAAGGAAAAGTTTGAGCTGACTAATGTAAAGTGGAATTAGTAGAAAAAGATTTCTGTGGTTATGAACAGCTAACAGGGCCTTCTTTCTAATAAGTCATCCATTAACCACAACATGCAACACAAGAAGAACAAGCTATCTAGATGTAAAACTAGAGCTTCTTGTTTTTTTAAAAATACTAATGCTCCACTTAATACCCTCAATGCTGATGAAGCAGATATGCATCTTATTTAAATTTCAGTTTTTGTGCTGTTCTTCATGTAAACATGTTCCTTATAACTGCAGTGTTTTGTTTTTTTTTGTTTTTTTTTGCAGTGTCAGGTTTAATTTATCACAAAGTAAGATTTGACCTTCACTCAGCTCTCTAATGTCTCATGGACCCAGAGAGCTAAGTGGTCACATAATCCAAATATGAATATAACACAAAGTTAAGTTGCAGGTAAAATCCAGACAAAAACAGGACAAAGTCTGGTTCATTGGGCCCTAGTCACACAGGCCTTGAGACCAATCAAGGACTTCCTAGCAGCTACCAGTCGCTGGGATTAAAATGTCTATTCCCTGACTAAGAAGATTTAAAAGTTGTGCCTTTTGAAATGTGTTGGTCTCAGTAGCAATGGACAATCATCCTCCCTTTCTGGTTTGTTTCAGGCTTTTTTTAATGTTTCACTACCACTTGGCAAGTAGTTTGCAGCAATGTCAACATCTTTCATGCCAGTTACAGGTAGCCATGTCAATCTGCTAGCAATCACAGCAATTTCTGGGGCAGCACCTTCTTTGCGACCGATTTCACCCAGCGAGTCACCAAATACAAATTTTGTGTTTGTGACACACCTGGGGATCACGAATGAAACAGTAATTTTAAAGTATGTGTATAGATTTGCCATAGACATCAATCAATGGTGATTTTGGTTATGAAGTTGAAAAATAAGAGCTGGGTACAGAGCAAGTGAGAGTAGTGTTGTATTTACCCAAGGATGAAGCCCCACACCCAGGGCAAGCCCATGAGGAAGTGAGAGATCACAGCTACGGTGCAAGCCTCTATCGAGCACGGCCCAGCTGCCACACGTATACACACAGCTTTTAGTTTCCTTAGAGCCTGATAACAGACACACACATCAAAACAAGTTATTAGGTTCTGCACATCACTACAAAAAGCTTTAACAAGCATATTTAGTAGTACTGAATGATGAGGTAAATAACTGACTAAAACATGAACAGATTCTTCCTGTCATTTCTTAACCTCCGAGGACCTGGCATCCACATATGTGGACATCACATTTTGGGTTCTCTAGACCAAAATACTAAATTTTGCTGTACAAGGGCCTGATATCCACTTACGAGGACATTATACTACCACCGTTTTATCGAAATTTAAAGCGAATGTCCTCATATGTGGATCTCATTTTTCTCAGAAACAAAAATTAGGTAAAAAAAAAAAAAAAAATCTTTTTATTCTTTGTTTTTACGTTCATCAGGTCCCAATCAGCCCAAATGGCAAAGAGAAATTAAAAATGCATGCCATGAAAGAGTTTAGGTCTTAGAAGGTTTAATTAACTCTTCTTTTAACCACTTTAACCACTTCAACCAATGACATAGCTATCAGTGAGAATACTATTTGCACCAGTATAACAATGGCAAGTGAAAAGAGATGAGATTAACATATAATTACTGTATTTCTACCTCTCAATGCCAATGTTAAGCTTGTATAGTATCTAGCATACCGTGGGATCCAACCCTAGACCAGCTCTGGCCAGAATGACAGCCAGAGCAATGTTCCTGAGAGATGCAGACCATTTGAAGTCAATGTACACCCCATCTGTAACAACTGGAATGTTCCTCAGCAGGAAGCCCATGAGCAGCATACCTGCAGCAAAGCACAAGTGAGGGTGAGAAAGAGGAAAGCTGATCCTTATTACCATGAAGGTTTGTTTATTCTTTGAAGCTTTCTTTCATGTTGCTACAGAGAAAAAAAAACACAAGCTCACCGGTTGCTTTTTGAACACAGGGTGTTAGAATCAGATACTCTGCAAACTGTGAATGTTGAAACCCTAACACCAGAGGTTTCAACAATCCACAACCTCTTCTAAAACTTCTTCACTCGGATAATTGTTCGAGTCAAATAATGCAACATTAGTATTAATTAATTACATTTTCTTTATGAACCAATACAACATAGATAACAATGACACTATCTAAAAAAGCAGTAGAAAGGTTAGATTTCGGATCTACAGAGAAAGTCTTATGCTATAATAAGTGGGGGAAAAAAACACATGATGCACATATTCTAATGGGTTACCAGACAAATATTCTACCATGGAAGCTAAGCACCATCCTCTAAATTTTATAACAGCATTCTAGTTAGTGGTTTATTGAAAGACTAGACAAACCAGAAACCTCAAAAATTAACACCTAACTGTTAAGCAAAGCTCCTTTTTGAAGACTTACTGAAAATGAAAATGAAAAAACATGAACGAGATGTTTAGAGATGCAAACTTCTACCCCTCCCTATAATGTTATCAACTAAACAAGGAGTGGTTACAGTTTCCTTGATATTTATCAAGGAAACTGATCAAACGAGAGTCACATCACATCATGACAATGCACAGTGCAAATAACACTTCTGATGATCAGCACGTTTTCACCTCCTGAAAACTAGCAGCACAATTGGCATATCTTTTCAAGCCAAAGGTGCCACAATAATCTTTGCTGTGTAAAAATACAACAAAGAGATGCAAAACACAAACAAATCCAGAACATCAACGGATAACATGATTTTTAACTTTTCACATGGATAAACTTACAGTAACTTGAAAACCTCAAGCCAATTAAAAGTTTCTCAAAGAAATTCAAGCTTAGTCCTAGATGATGGAGAACAGAGGGGAACTCCAGGCCTCAAGGACCAGTGTCCTGCAGGTTTTAGATATCAACCTGGGTCAACACACCTAAATCAATGACTAGTTCATTACCAGGCCTCTGGAGAACTTCAAGACATGCTGAGGAGGTAATTTAGCCATTTAAATCAGCAGTGTTGGATGAAGGACACATCTAAAACCTGTGGGACACCAGCCCTTGAGGCCTGGAGTTCTCCACCCCTGATGTAGAACATACGTACGTTACGTATAATAAGAAGTATTCAGTTTTCAATTTAAGGATTCAGGTTTTTTGGTATTGTTTTTTTTTTTTTCTAAACACGCAGAAATATATACTGTCACCTGACTTCCCTCTCACCCACAGCAGGGATCATCACTCATCAGTTGACCTCGCTGTTGCCAACATACAAACAACGACAAAGCTTTAACACTTTAACACAGGACTTTTTTTCAAAAAGCTTCTAGATAAAAATATACAGACAGCACTGCAGCACTACTAGGTCTTACTCCCCAGCAAGAGCTCAGTTCAGAGAGTGAAGCAAACCTCTTTTTGTATAGTTCAGTGAGCTGCAGGATGAGTTGCCCAGATTGAGGATGAGCACCATGTGAGATAAGAACATGAAGTTATTCCAGGAACAGCCATACTGCCACCGTGCATTGCATAATCATGTATGAGTGTCCTTGGAAATGCGGTTTTTAGAAACTTTACCTGCATGCTGACATAACTGCAAACAGTTTAACAAATACTGATGTCTATCATGCACAAAAAAAACAAATAACAAGGTTAATACCCATTTGTAGGTATCAAGAATCCATTAAGGCAGCCTGTTAGCAAATGCTCATGGCATGTATGCACTTTTATGTCATAAATGACACAGTGCTCCCATCATTATCAATAACTGAACCCAAACATTAAAACTGTATGTGCTTTACAAATATGGAAGTTTAACAATCACAAATCTAACAACTAGGCATGCACCAATGTTTAAAATGGCAATCTTTTTTTCAGTTCAATTTTATTTTATTTATATACATTGAAATAACAACAACAGTCCTTATATTCTAAGGTAAAGACCCCAACAAGACAAAAACCTCAACAACGACAAACGCCTATGAGCAAGCATTTGGAAACAGTGGGAAGGGAAAAAAACCCTTTTAACAGGAAGAAACCAGGACCATGGCTGGGGTTGAGGTTTCACTTTCTTTTATGTTAACCCCTATTGTTTGAGAGAAACAAAAAACAGTGTGATAAAAAGCTTTTAGCTGCATGAGGAAGAACACCGGATGCCCTTCACGATCCAGTCCCAATGGGATTTGTGTTTGATTCTAGTTTTCAAAGTCGTTATCTTTTACTTCTTGGGCAAATCTGTACACCACTACACTATGGAGCAATGCCAATGTCAGTTAACATGGCTAATATCAGTTAGAACTATATATCACTCTGATGGATAAATCTGTGTAGATATATATGGACTAAATACTTAGATTAACATGCCAGTGTCACCATAAAAAGTCAAAGCACCAGATTTTCTGTCTTACCAAGGAGTGGTGGGAAAGGTGGAAGTTTGGGCAGACGAATGAGAGACACCAATTTTCCACCAACAACTGCACAGATGAAGAGTATTGTAATGCCAAAGAGGTTTCCTCCTGGGAGACATTCGTCCTCTGTGATTGACCAAACCACTCCAAAGAGCACAACTGCCAAAAGAACTAGAGAGAACAGGGAATTATGGGGCTGCATTTCTCAGGTAGTTCAATAACTACTGTATACTCATGATCTGCAGTTTTTACACATTCTTGGATGGAAACATACAACAAATGTGCTTTGGAGGACAAATCAGCCTCCTTTTTTACCTTTGGTAATAAGGGAGGCGAGAAAGCCTCTTGGCGGACAGGGGCAAAATCTTCGCAGCAAAGGACAACAGACCACTGGTGGATCTGTGTTGGTACCGGCGTCCACTACGGGGTTACGAGGAATAAAATAAGTGGTCTCCTCTGTTACATTTGGACTTGAGCAGCGACGTACCACCACCTGGATCTGGTTCACATTTAGGTGCTTTAAAAGAAGGATCACGACATGGAGTAGAGCAGGTCAGTGTTCACATTGCGGGTGGACAAACTGTTCTGCTAGATGACATAGCATATTTCTAAAAGGCAGCGCATAACAGATGACAAATAAATATGAAATGTGCAGATTAGTGTGCAAATTCGAATTTACTGCTCAACTCCACAACTCGTCATAACATATAGTATAATAACATAAGCATAAATGCAGCATTAACATAACTAGCTAAATAGTGGTACGTGTTTCTGGATTATATTTACTATGTCTTATTTTGCACATCTACAGTCAGAAGGATACCAGCAGTTTTACAGAGGCATGCCATATCCTAAGTTTACAGACTGCTATACACTTGTGAAATGAACGCCAAAGTGATATGCCCTATAAACTGATAACAATTTAACAGCGTTGCTCAAGGGGTTATGTTGGCTCAAAGTTGGGAGAATTCCTTGAACTGGTTTACAATTCTTTCTCAGAGGAAAAATTAAAAGAAAAAAAAAACATCAATAAGGCGACGGTATTAATTTTAATGAACAATATATACAACATAGAATCATTAAACAGAACAACAGGTGCAAAAAATTATTAGCAGTAAAATACTAAACCTCCACATGGTTTGGCACAGGCAAAGGAATTCTGTCCAATAGTGGGCTGGGAGCTGGACTAGGCACTGGACTGGGTGCAGGACTCAGGTCCGGGTTTGCAGGTTTCTGCTGGGTGTCCTCCATGGCGGTTGCCTACAATCTTTCTGGTCCACTCTTGTATCACAAGACATCAAGCTGAGGGGTGGGGTTAGCCATCAGTGGGCTGTTCTTTTACTTTTCTTTTGGCATGTCCACCTCTATCCACAGGTTTCCATTCATACAATAGGTTTTTATCAGTAAGAAAAAACAAACAGTATCAGTGGTGCTGGTACAAATATTGACATAATGTGAAATGATATGATTAAATCTCCTACATGCGCATAATTGACTAAACACACGAGTGTTTGGTGTTTAAAAGAAATGGATTTCATTACATTTCACAAATACTGCATAGTACAAGCTATAACGTGTGCAAGCAGCGATTTATCAGGCTAATACACAGGTGGACACATGGGACTGTTGAGGAGAGCTGCTGTAACCTCCACATCAGTCCCAGTCTCTCGTTCTGTGTGCTGTATGTACTATAAAAATGTGAGTGACTTGTCAACGTTTGTGTATAACACAGTGTATAACATTAATATGGTGTTTTGGTGGTTACAAGTACCACATACACAGGAACGCCAAACAGACGCTACTACAATGTTTTGAAACTTGCTTTTAGCGAGCGACAGACGTCCTGTTAATCCAATTGTAAGCAAACCCCGCTAATCAATGCTTACAGCTACACCATATGGCATAGTAGCTAGCGTTAGCTCAAGTAGGTAGGTTACAGAGCGCGGATGCTAAAGCAAGTAGGTTAACGTGCAGCTGTCAACGGCAACAACCCGCTCGCACTGGTATCACTAAACCTAGTTTGTCAACTATCGCCAGCAAATCTTCGAGATATAGGGGTGTATCCATGTTTCATTCACTGTAAACACGTGTATGGCCAAAGCACAGAAGAAACTTTTGGCCATACTATTCAATTGGTTTCACTAGCGGTGGTTCCATTGTCAGACATGACCCACTCCTGGGTGTGCACTATCGCCAGCTACCACCGCTCCTTCCGCCACTAGCTATTTTTTCGTTTACTATGGGAGCGTTTCGCAAATATCTGTGGATTACAGCGTTTAGGCTGTGCACAATGTCCTACTGCTAAAGTCAAACAACGACCCTAATTTCTTTAAACGTTAAATTGACGGCCGAGGTTTTCTAACTTCGGTTTATACAATCAAGCTGGATTTTACTTTTCAGTCAACTGGACCAGCAAGTATGGGGGCTAGTTTAATCTCCACCACCCTGACAGCTGGTTCTTGTCCGATATTTGATGTCCTACTGTCCAGTAGCTGCTTATGCCTGTGTACCGCCTACTAAAAGCTGACAGTGCACCCAACCTTTTATGCAGATAGCTAGCAAGCGACCGCCTCTGACAAAAATTACCTATTAATTATAGAAGAAAAAACGCGCTCACCTCATATCGTAAACACCAGAGCGTGCGGGCTGTCTGTGGCAGCTTTTCTCGTAGCCCTGTAGCAGATGCACCAGCTGGTACATGAGGAATGAGGCGGATTAGTGACTGCCAAGCAAGTATGTAGCGTCCACAACGGTGCATGGAGAACTTGGGTTACTTGGAAAACTGGTTTGCTTAACATCTTGCACATAGCTTTTGTTTCACTATTATGCACAGAGTAATACACAGTAATGGAAAACGGGAAAGGTTTAAAGTTGATTACACACTTCTGTACATTATTTATATTTTGAATTTAGGATGACAAATATATTTGCAGCATAGGTTTCAGTTGCAAAACAAGACATTTTTCCATAAAATATGCAATATTACTGATATTTTTTTCTTATTTTATAATAATAATTTTTAAAAATTATCCATTTATGACAACTTTATTTGAATTCAAGGTTTGGATTCCACTTCTGTAATGATGTAGTCCTTCCAGTTTCCTCATAGTCTCCAACCTCCATCGATGATGTACTCTGTCCCGGTCACATAGGCTGACTGTGGAGGGCCCAGACAGTTTAAAACCACTGGTAAATTACTTTACTGACAAAAATATCTACAGCTTTCTCTAGATATGTGTATTCCTATGATACCTACAGTCTATTCATACTATTATTATACCTCCTGAATTACATCTGTGCAAGCACTCACCTCATCTGAGGCCAGGTATACGCACAGGTGTGCAACCTCTTCGGCTGTGCACAGCCTGCCAGTTTTCTGTCTTGCCATAAAGTCTTTATAAGCCTGTAAATGAGTTATAATTGGATCATTCATTATCTTCATCATCCAGTCATCATTATTTAACATTGTGTAAATAAAGATAACATATAACACACAGTACATGAATCACGCAGGCATTACTGTCAGGTTGGCGAAAATGTACATCAAAGCCTGCAATACCTGTTCTGGGTCGGGCTGAGCCTGGATCCTACCCCTCAGTGATGGAGTATCAACAGTCCCTACAGAAATAGAAAGAGAGCAAGCCTAATGAAATGTTTATTAAAAGACAAGAATTAGTTAAGAAATTATGGTCTTTGGCTAAATGAACATTTTTCTATTAATAAGTATCAAATACGATTGGGTTGGACTTGGATGTGATGTATATAAATAATCAAAATAAAAGTATACACAGCATCTTTTTAGACCGGCTCTTAAGCCAGTGTGCCCTAACATGAAATAACCTTCAGCTAAAAAAAACCCATCAATTTAGTCTAATTTCAAGGACGTTTACAGTATACTTTGAGTATCACTGAGGAAGACTAAAAACACATGGTGATATGGTGATTTGTTGCACTGTGTTCTAACCTTACCAGGACAAACACAGTTACAGCGAATGCCTTGCTCAATGAAATCCGCAGCTATGGACTTGGTGAGCCCAATCACTGCAGCCTTGGAGGTACTATAGACACACCGGTTAACAACGCCTGTGTTGAGGAAACACATCTGTCACTCACACACAGCCATACGCAGGCAAAGCATTTATCTGAGATAAGAGGATTGCAAAGACTGGCCAAACTTCAAAGACATCGTGTCCCTTTAAGTAGGAATAGTTCTACAAGCAACTGCAATAAAAAAAAAAAAAAGATCTGAGGAAGATCGTTTACCTTTTATGCTTGATGCAACAGATGCCATGTTAATAATGTTTCCCGCCTTCTTTGCCAACATCTAGAATGACAAATGGCATATTAACAGAATTGTTTTTGTTGAATCCAGATTAAAACTACACAAACAAAGCAATGAAAAGTGCCGAGATCTGCGCTAAAGGTACAGTTTGGCAGTTTGGTTAGTTTGCAGCTAAAGCAGGATTAGTAGCTGAGCAGTCCTCACCCATCATGTCATGGGTTCACAGTGGTACAGTTAATGCAGCTAATCCAACAACGGATGAGAACAAAATTAAAGGCATATGTCACACTATTATCAGTAGCACCTATTACATTCACGGGATAAATGGTGTTAAGAGTTTGGTGAAGTGGCCAAAAGTCACCTTAGGCAAGAAAGCTTTGCTCATCAGGTACATGCTCCGCACATTGACATTCATTGTGAAGTCCCAGTCATCCTCTTCACAATCCAAGATGGTGCCATGATGCACAAATCTGTGTACGAGCACAGACATTTAGTGGAAAAATAGCCTCATCTAATAACTTTAGACAGCATTAATATGACAATTTGGACAAACAGTGAGACACAAGTGACAATATCTGTACCTAATAACTTAATCAAAACCAGAGTGGTAAACTACTGCCATTTCAAGATAAAACTCAAAGGTGATAATGTAGAAGAAACCTGTTAATAAAATTGAGAAAAGGGGAGAGGGGGTTATGTATGTATGTTATGGGATTTTGGAAATGTAATTAAGTAGTAAGCAGGAGACAGATGGGTGAATTAGAAAAGTGTAACTTCAATTTTATCTTTTTTCTCCTTTTGCGGTCACCACAGCAGATCATCCAACTGACATCACATCTTATTCCTAGCTTCCACCTGTGTCACACCAACACTGCATGTCCTCCTTCACTTCATCCGAGAACCTCATCTGTCTTTTTTCCTCCTTGCTGGCAACATCCTCTGTCCACTGTCCCTCCTCTGCACATCTCCAAACCATCTCAGCCTAGACTTTCTAACTCTGTCTCCAAACCGTTCGACCTGAGCTGTCCCTCTGATGTACTCAGTTCTAATATTACCCATCCTGTTCACTCAAAAATCTGAGCATCTTTATTACCATCTTTTGAACCTTTTCTTTCACTCTTGCTGCTATGCTTCTGTCACAAATTATCCCTGACACTTGTCTCCAGCCACTCCACGCTCCTGCAATCTCTTCTTCACCTCTCTTGTGCACCGTCCATTGGTTTTGATGGTTGAACGCAGGTATTTAAACTGATCTACCTTCACTACCTTCACTTGCATGTTCACCTTTCGACCTGTGTCCATCTAATTCACATGTATTCTGTCTTTAAATTATCATAGTGCACAGTATCCTCTGTCTGACCTCATCTGTCATCCTGTCCATCACCACTGCAAACAAGAAGGGGCTCAGAGCTGATCCCTAATGTAATCCCACCCTTACCCTGAACCCATCTGTCACTCCTACTGCACACCTTACCGCTGTCTCGCTGTCCTCTTACATGTCCTGCACCACCCTCACATACTGTCTCTCCTGACTTCCTCATGGTTAAAAAGAATAACTTAACGTTTATTTGAAACTACAACTAAAACGCACAGTGACTGCTGATTTAGGAATTCTGGTTTTGACATATTTTTTTCAGTTTTCTACTTTAATCTGTTGTCAACAATAACTCACACGAATTTACTTCCAAAAATGGTGCAAATTACAGCTTTATTTGTTTTAAAAAGGTTACTTGATGTGGAACTTCTAAATACCATACATTTTGTTTTTCCAAGAATTATGTAAGGTTTTTGTTTCTTCAGTAAATCAGAGAAATAAAAACTAATTTAAAAAGTACCCAGCAACGTTGAACAGAACATCTACATGGTCATGTTCCTTGGCCAGGGCTTCTACTTGGTCCTTCTTGGTCACGTCCACCACTTTGGTCCTGATCCCTGACAGCAAAAACAAAAACAAGGACAGTTTAGATTATACTTGCACTGCTTTTGTCTTCATAACAGCTGGCTTTATTTTAGTGCATGAAATAATTCAAGGTATAGCAGCTTCATTTATCAATCATTTTCACAGTTACACAGCAAAACAGTGGTCCTGGCTGCTATCTTCTTCAACATACATCTTTTCCTACTGACCACTCAATGGCTCTGCAGAAAGCCAGTTAAGAGGGTGAAGTGCTCAGGCGTGGTATCAGAAGAAGAATGTTGCTCATCTCCTATTTATTCAAACCCATTTACTGCAGAGACCAGAATAAATAGAGATATGGTTCTCTTCTCACAGTCTTGAAGAAAAGACAATTAAAACCCATATAAAGCCTTTTAAAACTAATATATGATATGCACACAAGAAATGAGATAATCCATTTTTTTTTCTTTTTAAAATTACCACAGTGCAATTTCAATTTGTCTAATAGAGATACGTTAAATGGCTCTTGTAGAAAAAAAAAAACAACTTCACTCTGGGGAAAGCACAGGTGTTATGCATTTATACTAATTAGCTGCTTTGGCCAAAATGAGAGAAATTAGTAGAATGCATGCATTGCTCCTTCCACTTATCTGGTGCCGGTAACCTAAGCAGAGAACCTAGGTCCTAGGCTTTATAGGCTAAAACCTCCTCTCAGTCAGACAATCCCAGAAAACCTCCCTCACGGTGCAACCAGGAGGCATCCTTGTCAGATACCCGAACCATCTCAACTGGCTCCTTTCGATGTGGAGGAACCACGGTTTTAATCTAAGCCCCTCTTGAATAACTGAACTTCCCACCCTATCTCTAAGTACAAGCTATTTCAAAGTAATCAAAGTTTTAAAACTTTGCATCAAATAATTAAGTTGTGAAAGAACTTGAATGAAGGGATAGGAGTAAACTGGCATCCCTTTTGCAATGCCTCAAATAGCCAAAAGATGGCAGTCATA
This sequence comes from Simochromis diagramma, assembly GCF_900408965.1. Classification (NCBI taxonomy): domain Eukaryota; kingdom Metazoa; phylum Chordata; class Actinopteri; order Cichliformes; family Cichlidae; genus Simochromis; species Simochromis diagramma. The sequence goes on along the minus strand of NW_024386792.1, from coordinate 7,536,732 downwards.
GATCAGCAGAGATGAAACTTGCCTTGAATACCATCCAGCTCCTTCAGCTTTTCTCCATTTATGTCTGTGGCTGTGACCTGAGCTCCCTCCTTAGCAAATGCCTACAGTTAAAAAAAAAAAAAAATCAGTGTTCAGTTCCAAGTGGTTCCTCAATGTTCTACATGCTGTGCTATAAAATTTAAGGAAAAATCTGCAATTATGATGATTGGTTATGACACAAAACCGAAAAGAGAAGGACACCGAGCCACAGACACAACTGAGCAGGAATCTAAATTGCTGTACGAATGGACGAGGGCACTCCAACTACAGGGAATAATTCAGATCATCAATACCAATCAATATCTCATTATCAAGCATCTGAAAGCAGACTGTCAATATCCATCCACAGTTCCACAACTCTTCTGAAATCCATTCAACTTCCCATCAATAAGGCAGGTTTTTAAAGTGCAAATGGATTTGCTCAAAAGACCCCTTATACCATTTGCATCTTTTAACTTTTAGGTTGAATTCCTCCAATAAAAACCCAGTTCACTGTAATACAAGGCACCTTTGCACACTTTAAGATCACTTGGAGGGAACAGATGTAGCGATGGTCCAATCCAGTGTGTGAGATTTTCAAGTGTGTCGTTATCTCTTTGGCAAGAATATCCCTAAAGGACGGTCCTGAACCTTTGCTTCCATTAACTCAGGAATCACTATTACAGCAGTCATTTACAGGACATTAGGTGACATGCTTAAGTGTTTCTATACATAAGGAAGTTGGAAGAAACATGTTTTAAATTACATTAAGAAAAATTACATCACGGGACTTCTTAAAATCTTTAACTCTAAGCAGTATATCCTATATTAGTTAATCTATATTTAATACTTATCAAAATGTAAAGAGCACTGAATAAGTGCAATATTTAACTACTAAATAAACATTTTCTGCTGTGATTTAGAAGCCACTAAATCAGTGAGATGTTAAGAAGAAGATATGAAATGTTTTTACCATTGCTGCAGCACGTCCAATCCCCTGAGCAGCAGCAGACAGAACAATCACTTTCCCATCCAGGCGACCCATAGTTTACCTTTCACTGCTGCTGTGAACAAAACAAACAAAAGATTGGAGAATAACAGCACATTTATTTAGATAAATGCTTTCAGTCTTAATTTAAAAAGGTATATCAAGCATGTTTTTTACACAAATGTACAAATTTCTATACTTTAATTCGTGGTTTTCAGCAGTCCAGACATGCAAAGACATACATTCACTGCTAATCTCTGAAAAGTGTGGTGCAATTCGTAATTTGGTTATATACAGTAACTGTGCAATCATTGACAGGCTTTCTTGGCAAAATGGTCTTTCGGTAAACTGCAGCATTTGATGGCCTACAGCTAAGAGAGAACTCTTAAGTGACCCCACAAAACCACTTACGAAGAGGACTTGAATTCATTAGAAGCTTGCTGTAGTGTTAGGTTTAGCGCATTCAGTCACTAATAGTGACAAAGTCAGGCATTATAAATATTAATGTAAATTTTATTACTTGGCTCAAAATGATTGTAGCTTGTGGTAAAAAGGCCCTATTAACAAATGTGCTTTATCAGTGAGTCTGTCTTCCGCTTCCGGGACCAGCTTAAATTCAGTTCACAGAGTGCTGGTCCTTATTTACAATAATGTCACCCAATTCACCGGACAATTATATCCACGCTCTTTGGTTCTGTCCACCAGTTCAGAAGTTTTGGCGCGAGATATGTGAAGACTTATCAAAGTGTCTGAAATGTAACATTCCAACTTCCCCCTTAGTGTGTTTGTTGGGCAGCTTAGATAATGTCACTTCAGAAAAGAATATCGCCCATATGGTTTTCACTGCCCTATGCATAGCCAAGAAAACAGTCCTCATGAACTGGAAAAATAAAAATAATCTTAATTCTAACCAATATAGAAATTATCTATTAGATTACGTTAGTCTTGATACAGCCTCTGCCACCACATCAGATCAATTGCTCTGGGCTCCTTTGATCAGCTCCATCACCTAGTGGGGGTGGGGGGGTCATAGTTTGGTCCCGCCTTCACTGTTGTGATTGGTGTGGGGGTAGGGACAGGCTTAGGGCGTCGGGGGGTTCCCCGGAGGCATCTTCCTTGGGGGGCTCAACCCGGGGTAGCGGTCATGTCCGGTTAGGGGCTCTGTTGGCTCTCAGGTGACTGTTTCCTCGCGGCTGCGTGCAGCGGGGCTAGGGGAGGGTCTGTGCTGACGGACGTGGGTTACTAACCTGGTAGCCTGGCTGCCCCTGGGTGGGTCCGGGATGGGCGTGAGGTTCTGGGGGCGCTCCGTCTCTGGGCTGGGGCCCTGGCCGGGCCTCGGGGGCTTGGGTCCTGGTTGGTGTGTTGCCGGGGTTGTGGGCGGGTGGGTGCATGGGGGCCCAGCCCTGGCGCAGGGTGCCGCCGGTGCGTCGAGCCACCTGGGGGGCTCTTCAACTGGTGGGGGAGGTTGTCACATCTTGCAGGAGCTTTCCTCTCTTCAGGAACTCTCTCTGCAGGAGGGGGAGATACAGAAGAGGTGGAGGAAGATCTCAGCCTGGGCGTCTATTGTCTTATGTAGTCTGGAAGATGAGTGGATGGTGGGGTGGGTGCAGTTTTCTCTGTGGTGGGGTTGGGTGGACTGTCCCGGGCTCTGTGGGGCCGGGAGGCGCTGCTGCACTGGGCCCCGGTCTGGATGGGCCTGGGCCCCCTTTCCCTGGCGGGTCGCGGAGTATGGGGGTGCCTACTGGGGTCAGCGGGGGAGCTGGCCCCAGGGAGGGGTCACTTGCCCCTCCCTTCCTTCCCTCCCCATCTCCAGCTGCCTCCCTCTTCCCGCTCCACCACAACCACCCACACATGCAGGGCCTTGGAGTAGGGGTGTGTCACCAGGGTGCAGAGGAGGCTACCCCCCCCTGTCCCCTTCTGGCTGCCTCTGCCTCAATTTTATCCCACAACTTAGACATTCACATTACTCACACTCTCATTACACATACATATAGGATCTTGGGGGTGGGCACGCTACACGGAATCCAAATTACCCTCAGGGTGTACACCTCACCCCTGGCGTCGTTGCCCACCTCTCAATTTTAAATACACGTAGACATTGAGGGCTAGCAGGAGGGGCTATGCGCTTACCTGCTGCTCTCTGGCAGGTAGCTCCATGCCCTCCTGGGTTTTAAATGCACCTTAGAACACACATGCATCAACACTACAATGAGCGGGTGGAGGGAGGTTTGGAGTCTTCTCTCACCCCCGTTCTCTGCGACCTGCTGGAGCGGGGGAGCTAGGAGGAGGAGTTGGCCGTCCGACTGCGGTCTGGAGTGTGGGGCCTCCCTGCTGCTGCGGAGTCGGGGCGGTCTGCCTCCCCCCACCGCAGGGAAAAGGGTAACACCACCTGGGTCTGGGTGCAGTTCCCCCCTCCAGGGGCAAGGGTACCTAGACCCGGTTCGTAGAGTACGCTTGGGGAGTGTGATCGTGTGTACAGCGTCTCTTTATGTCTGTCTCCACGTTGGTTGAGTGTGGAGTAAGTGCATATGAGAGCATGAGGGTGGGAATGGATGTTTGTATCTGTGTGTGCCTGTATGTCTGTGTCTATATGTCAGGTTGGGTATCAGACGCCACCTCTCTGGGGACATCTCAGGCCCTCCAAGGTTTGGAGGCCTATCTCCACCCACCACCACTTCCCCTGCCGGTGGCGGACTCCCTCAGACATCGGTGCGTTGGTGGTTCTTTGTGTCTGGGGATGGGCATCCAGGTACACACCGGCTCACTCCTTGGCGACCGCTTATCGGGGCCTGGAGCCTGGGGCTCGCTCGGGCCACTTCGGAGGTGGGGTGCCCCCGGCCTCTCGGCCTGGGGCTCGGTCACTCAGGCACAGCTGGCTGCCGGCGGAGCTCACGGGCGCGTCACTGCAACTCCCCCTGGCTTCTGCTCCGCGGCTGCTGAGTGAACCCTCATCTGGGACTCTCCTCAGCTCTTTCTGGGACAGTGGCGCGGCTGCCCCTCTGTTGGTCTTCCTTGGTCTCTTGTGTTCTGGGGGCCTCTGGATGTCTGGAGTCTTGATCTCCTCCATACCTGCTTCATGCCCTGGAGGACGGGGCTGTGGCCCCCCCACACCCTCTAGCAGATCATTACATGAAGGAACCTTTTAAAAAAAACAAGCGCGTCCATGCTCACAGGTGTACACACGGGTGATCACACCCACAAACTACACCCTTTTTGGCTCCTACCTCAAAGCACACTGTGTTCTGTTGATCTTATGTGCTGCACAATAATGTTTAATATTTAGTATTTACTGTCATATTCCCATATATCATTGTGATGTTGTTTATTCTATTACTCTTGTTCTCTTCTGCTTGTTTTCTTTTTTCTTTCTCAACAGGTGATCCAGGTGATCGATAGATGCATTTTTTTTTTCCTGCCCATTCTGTTGGTTTTTTTGCCCTTCTCCCCCGTCCCTCTTCTCAGCTGTTTCTCTTTCCCTCTTTCTTTCTCCCCTTCTTTCCTCCAGTCAAGTCTGTCCCGTATTCAGCAAGTGAAAATAAAATAAACAATAAAAGGTGAATCAAATGGACCATTATGGCAAGGCTGGGATGGTCAATTTGGTAAAGTAAATCCGTTGGGCATCTTTCTTTGCCTTTAGGCAATAATTCTGATGGCAAAAGAGCCAAACGGGACAGGCAAAAAGAAAAAAAAAGAAAAAATACAATAATGTCACCCAACAAATCGGACAAGATCAGTACCATGAAACTTGCAGTGAAAGTTAGTAATTAGACCAAATAGACGTGACACAGCCCAGAAATAATGCAATATGGCAGTTTCTCAGTCAAGGACTTAAAGATATAGAATAACATACAGGAATCACATCTGTCTATACAAAGTTCAGAGCACAAAAGTTCTTCTTATCATTTCATCAATATTACCAACATGAAGATGATACATTTATGAAGATTATTGTGGGCTCTTTTACATTAGAATATAAAGCACCACAAAGCAACTGTTGCTGTGATTTTGCTCTATATAATTTAAATTTAATTCACTTGAGTTGTAAAGCATAACTATCTATATTTTATAACTCTCATCTTACTGAACATGTGTACTTACTTACCTCTGAATCTAGAGAACCATTAAACAGACCCCCATTGGGTCCTACCCTCTAAGAATAAGCTGTTTATGAGAGAGTATAATTTGTATATATAATAGTATAATAAATTGCTTGTTCTCTATAATTGTGACTCCTAAGAAAATTGTCTGAATAGAGTTCAGGTCGTCCTGACTCGGGAAGGCCTGGTTTGAAAATGTTATCTGACCCTATCTCAACCTTGAGCACAGTACTGCATGTCCCTCAATTAAGTTCAAGTTCAAATTTTATTCACCACTTGCAGTGGCAGGTTGCCCTGCAGTGGAATGAACCCGCCCCCCGACCTTACACACACAACACAGACATCACATGGGGATACAAGTCAGAGAACGGTTGCATTGCAGAAAAACCACTGAAATGTACACTACAGTGGGAAAGTACAAGAGGAGAAAAAGAGACCTCTACTCATGCTGGGCTATAGGAGGACAGCATGAGAACAGGAAACAAAAAAACTCCTCTGCACAGAAAGCACATAAATGTCCACAGTACAACATTATAGAGCACGTGACCAGCAACAGGGTTGGGTAGGGGATGAGGAGTAATCCCAGGCAACACAGCAGCCTTCCTGCCACTGCGCCAACTCTCCAGCCCGGGCCCAGACCCACCTCGTGTTCCCAGGAGGCAACAAGCATCGAAGGCTTTGGAAGGGGAGGCGGGTTAGTATACTGACACCTGGTTTTTGTCACCCTTAAGAACGGCAACGTGCGCCAAAAGTGACGTCACAACTCTTGGTACCAGTTCCACTCTTTACTTTTGTTTCAACTTTTCGTGCAGGCCTTGTTTTTTGTAACCTGGCGTGCACAAGATGGTTATTGTTGAATACACAAGTTTGCAAGAAGTTCAGAGCTCAGAGATGCCCAGGGTTTACACAGAGCTTAACAACTTGAAAATATTAAACTGTTCTGAGGAAAACTCTGCAATAGCTGTGTTTACTGTTTGGACTTCTCCTTTTGTATTAACAAAAGGAGAACAATAATATAAAATAATCCTCAATAGCAACATCTATAGTTCAAAAGCAGACATTGGTGAGTCCGGTAAACGGGCTCTTGTGATGTTGCAGTTCATACAAAACACAACCAAAACCTGGCCAAAGACAAGGCTTAAGGTTCTATAGAAGCTGCCAGAACAACTATGCAGTCCTGGTCTGACAAACTAGACCTGACAGCCAGACCTGGTTGTTTGCCTGAATCATGGAGGCCACGAACTATCCCGAAGCCTGGGCATGTACACTTGTCCTCCAGATTTATGATTCAGGCCTGCAGAAGCCAAATTCTGCAGCAGGCCCTGAAAAGTAAGCCAACAAGAGGGAATTGATGCACACCAGTCTTGTGGCCAAGGATTAAGCATTGTAGGCCCCGCAGAGCTAATTAACAGTTCCTACAGTGCCTGTAAGGATGGATCCAATCCTAGTTAGCACTTGCCAAAGAATTCTTCATTTATATTTAATTCATAAAGACATGGCACTCCTTCTCTTGCGAGTGGTAACAGTCGATGTTGGGGCCTAACAGTTCTGGAGACTGCTACGTTTTATCAATTTTTCCAGGAGAAGTTTAAAATTTTTGAAAATACTGGGAGTATTACTGAGCTAATACCATTGCCACAGGCAAATGAGGTGTGAACCTTTTCAAATGTCCATGGCCTTGGTGAAGCTATAGAACAAAAACACTTCACACCACTCTGGTACCTCCAGGGGAAAAAAAAACTTTTTTCTTTTAAATAACCACAAAATGGCACACCATACCATGTGGGCTGCTGGGCACTGGTGGACTGACCTGTCATAGGGCCAGTTTAGCATTTGAATGAAGATTTCAACCATTCAGTGCAGGATTTCCACATTTTGCACTTCTGCATTGTCTTAAAGCAAACTGTAAAACTTTAACTTACCTATCAGTCTGCTGTTGCTCATTAAGTATTAACTCGTGTGTAAATCCTCACATGAGATAATGAAACACAATGTGACTCAAATGAGAAATGACATTTTAAGCTTCACTGCTTACTGCTTGTGCCTGTTCTCAGTTCATTAGTCTTAGAAACAGTGCAGATTTTCAGTTACTGTGGCCATCTCAGACAAAGAAGAAAAAGTGGCACCAATACAACTATGGTGAATTTGCAGTGTATCTAAGGATGTGCAGACAGGTATTACTAGAAATCATAATTTCCATAATTCCGTTGTACATGTACAATGACAATTAAGAGCTATTCTATTCTATTTGATTTTAAACTGAGATAACATTAAGAAAAGATACAAAGGTGAGTGGTATTGCTAGAATCTCCTGTCTTCTAAGTAGATTTGGATGGTTAAAAAAAACCTCTAAATACAGTCCAGAAAATGTAACAATTCAAAGTAGCACTGGACTGTAATCGCTTTTCAAACACGTTAACCTGTAACTGCAGAAATGTCATTGATTCCTATTGTTGCATAACAGATTTTTTTCAAACGTGTGTAACCTACAAAAACTTTACTTGCATCAGCTGCTCAAGCGCGATCAAACACACAGTAACGACTTTAACTGATGAGCATGTGCAGATGCTTTCTGCAGGTTGGACTGTTAGCTAACGTAAAGATTTTAGAAACTCACCCCTCTGCTCAGCTCCGACTTCGACAAGACGCACTCAATGTCAGAGTTCAGCGAGGCTGGACACGTGACACGCAGCTAGAACTCCTGTTGGTTCGAGACCAGGAAGTTCACACGAAGGGGCAGGGTGCAATTTGAGAAGACTAGAAAGCAAGGGAGCACACCAACAAGGCTTTCTACTTTCAGACGTTTTTTTTCACCCTTTAAAAAATTAAAGACATTAAGCTTTGTACGAACTTTTTAAATTGTTAAAATAAGTTCTCTTTTGAGTGTCCTGTATAAGAATGTACATTTGATACAAATATTTTATTTGTAAGGACCAAGAAAAAAACAATATAAGAAAGAATTTTTCAATTATTCATTTTGAGAGTAAATATGAAATTTCACAACAAAAGTTGAAATAAATAGTATGTAATACATAATGCACATGACTCACATACTCCTTAAGGTGAAATTATATTTTGAGTTTAATCTTAAAATAGTATTTCAAGTTTATTGTCAAAGTGAACAATAATAATAATAAAAAAAGATCACTCTAAACTGTCTTTTTTCTTAATCTAGCCCTTATACTCTGTTATTGTTATTATGAGTTGGAAAATTTCACTGTCTTTGTAAATCATCTTGACTTGTAATTGGAAGGACTTTGGAAGGAAAATGACCTTTGCCCCTCCTTTGTCAGGTCTTTACAGTGTTTATTGTTAATGGTTAAAGAGCTTAAAAGTAGGATAAATCTGTTGGCATTTTAAGAATGTCAAGATTGTAATCCAAATGAGACATTTGGGGAACAAACATTTATTCTTGTAAAATAAGAAAATAAACAAATAAATCTTCTATTTGTCTGAAACAGAAGTTGGTTTTCACGATATAATAAGGTTTTGAAGGCACTTTCACATGTGACCAAATAAAAAATAACCTCATGCAGACATTCACAAGGGGCGATCGTGGCTCAAGAGTTGGGAGGTCATCTTGTAATCGGAAGGTTGCCGGTTTGAGCCCCGGCTCCGACAGTCTCGGTCGTTGTGTCCTTGGGCAAGACACTTCACCCGTTGCCTACTGGTGGTGGTCAGAGGGCCCGGTGGCGCCAGTGTCCGGCAGCCTCGCCTCTGTCAGTGCGCCCCAGGGTGGCTGTGGCTACAATGTAGCTTGCCATCACCAGGGTGTGAATGGGTGGATGATTGTGTATAGTGTAAAGCGCTTTGGGGTCCTTAGGACCAAGTAAAGCGCTATACAAATACAGACCATTTACCAGACCATTTTATTCATATTTTTTTTATAAAACGTAGCTTTCATACATATTAAAAGCACAAATTTTCAAGTCAGTTTTTCTAGTAATTAAGGCATCAGAAGTGTGGCAAGTCCATCTGGTGACAAAGACCATGCATAACTCAAAGCTCAAAGAACATAACCGCTACCCTCAAGATGAGGAGGATTTCTCAGCTGCTATTTCCAGGGTCATAAATAAATTTTTATTTTACGCTCAAGTGAAGCATATTATTTATTAAATCAAATCTAATTTTCATTTTTATTGGTTCATTCTTGCTCTTTCAAGATACCACACTGTTACACATATTGCATTTTGAGTTCTGGGCTCTCAGCTGAATATGAAAACAGTCTGTCATTGTTCTCCATCATTGTATTTATTTTTAATGTTTTATCAAACTGCTTTATACGTTTTCCTGCATAACATTTATAATTTAGTGGTTCATTGATTGAATGTTTAATTTGAAACTAGTATTCCATCTCATTATTTTCATTTAAGACTGTCTGTTGTAATTTTGATAAACAGAAGACAGTTATGATTCATCATTCCCAATAATAGAAATGCCCAAACTGTTTAAAAACACTGATCAATAACATAATAATAATTTGAAAAGATTGATTAAGTAATGGGCCAGCTCCAAGATGATAATAACTGCCCCTGGTTACTCATGGATGTGGGAAATTATACCATATACCTAGCTTGTGTTACCTGATTTCTAGTTTATTGTAATACATTACAAACTCTAATAAACATTGTCGTTGTTTTTTGTTTGTTTGTTTGTTTATTTTGCCACTGTGGTGTGGTGGTTAACACATGTTAGTGTGAAAGATCCCCAGTTTGAGACAAGATCTCAGGTCACCAGCTAGGGGACTCCTATAGTGCTGGTCCCAAGCCTGGATAAATGGAAGTGTTGCATTTGGTGTAAAATCAGTGCCAAATCTGCGCATTTTATGCAATACTATCATCATATTTTTAAAATAACTGAAGCCATATTATTCATTAGATATTTGTGGACTTTCTTCTTACACTTAATGTTGAGCCACAAAGCATAATCTACAGTATCCACTATTCAGAGCACGCCTGCGATGATTTTCAGTGACATTTAGCATTCAGAGACCATCTCTCCCTCTCTCTCTTTCTCTCTGACAGAGGTGACAAAGTCTTCAAGATATGAAAATCTCACACCTTTCTTCAAAACAAGCTACCCTGGCAGGCCTTAGATGACCAGTGATAGTAAAGGAGGCAGTTGAGTGGACAGTGACAGTTATAAAATTCAGAGTATGGTTCTTACTGGTTACTGAGTTTAGCACATGCCACTAGGGATGGGTACCGGTGTCCGGTGCCATGGTGGCACCGGTTCTGACATAAACGGTAGTAACCAGACCGAAAAGCAGCGCACATTTCGGTGCTTTATTTCGGTGCTTTTTTTCCCCTGAGCTGTGATACACTTCTAGCCAATAATTTTACGTTTCCGAGGATAGTAGGCGGGTCCAGGTACGTGCGTTCTTTTAGAGCAGAGCTACAGATTAAAAATGCCCAAGGCGAAGCGGTCAAAGTCTGGCTGTACTTCACAGCAAAATATGCAAACTCAGCAGCCTGCAACAAGTGCTTTAAGCTGATACTGTGATACTGTCAAAGGAGGTAACACCTCAAATCCGATGAAACACCTGGCGACGCATAGCGTTTTTTTTTTTAAAAAAAGCCCAGAAATGCGCCGTATGATAGCTTGCTGCGAGACCTCACACCGAGCACATCTACTGTGCGTGGGTTGCCTGTTATCTGACCCGGAGTTAGCAATATCCCCCAAAAACCCCGAAGAGGAGAGTCCTGGCCCCTAGCCCTGCCAGTGTAGCAGAAATGATGAGGATGATGATGCAGCAGCAGCCGTTCTTCTCTGCGTGAGTAGCTTAATGTTGTTCATGTGTAATTTACGTTGAGTAGGCTAACCACGTTATTACATTAATGCAGGTAAGGTGAACTAGCAAACATCATCATAGCTACATGCGGCTGTCTTCTTGTTTGATGGCAGATACTCCCTTCACCCTGGCCAAAAAGGCTAAAATGACCAAAGAAAAAGTGGAAAACAGCTAAACATGAGAGGTTTTGGGCAAAGTTTGTGTTTTTTCCATTGATTAAGCACTGCTTCCAGCCAAGAGTGATGCCATATATGCCCCATAGCTGCAGAAAAGGCTAACATTGTTATCTTTTTACAAAAAACCAGCTGAACATGAGAGGTTTTTGGACCAATTTTGTGTTCTCCATTCTTTAAGCACCGGTTTGAGCACCGTTTGAGCACCGGCACCGTTTCAAAAGTACCGATTTGGCACCGGTATCGGATAAAACCTAAACGATACCCATCCCTACATGCCACCATATCACATTAATCCAGGCTTTTTCTTCCAGCTGATTTAAGATTTTACTGATTACTTTCGTGAGACATATGATAGTTTGAAATGTTGTTCCAAAGTCAAAGATTAAAGCTAAAGATGCTCGGGCTCTCTTCCACAGCGTCTTTGTCCTGTTTTGCTCCCCTTACCTTCAACCGGCTGCCCCTCCCTGAGCCAGGCTGTGCTGGAGATTTCTTCCTGTGAAAAGGGAGTTTTTTTCCTTCCCACTGTCATCAAAGCGCTTGCTTATAGGAGGTCATCTGATTTGGGGGGTTTTCACTCTGTCTTCCCTGTAAGGGTCTTTACCTCTCAATATAAAAGTGCCTTGAGGCAACTATTTGGTGCTATATAAGTAAAACTGAATTGAACTGAATTTTCTATATTATTGCTTAGCTTTGAAATGAGCTTCTTGTTTTATTATTGTCATGTTTTTATTGCTATTTTATTTGTATCACTTTTATTACTTTTAAATGGCATATTTGATATTAATATTTCACATTATATGAGTACTGGGAACTAAATACAGCATTTTTTGCTTTTTATTGCTGTTGTTATTTTCTTAAAGTTCGTGCCGTTTGTGCTGTTGAAAGTTATCCTTTTATTTCACAGCTACAGGCTGGTTTAGAAGGCATGGAAGTGTTTGATCTGCTTTCAGAACAGGTGTAACCTGTCTTCTCTGGAGGACTTTTGTGAGACGAATGATAACCAAGCATGTGAGTTGTTGCACACTAATGATATGTTTGGACACTTTTTCAGTTTGTTGGTTTCAGAAAGTTTTTTTTTCAGAGGTTTGTGAGAGAGGATTTCAGATGCTCTTTGAAGGTACTGCATGCACCTTGAGTGAGGAATACTGATTTAGTACTCTTTTGAGAACCAGGGTTTTTACTGAGGAACAAAGGTCTATTGACAGACACTGGAAGATGTAGGATCTTGGATTCCTGGAGCTGGAACCATAGGGACTAGAATCAGGATATCTCATCCTTCATTGAGCTGATTCAAATCAATGTTTGTGACTCTTATGTGAAGAAGGACTAAATGGCTGGTGTATTCCTATAAGAATCAATGCACACGCACATAATCTAAATTAAATGTGACTTGTTGCGAACCTTTAATTACTTATTGATTCAAATCAGTAATTAATAGCACTTTCCTCCTTAAAGCTACTATCCATTTAATCCAAGCCAACCTATCAAAACCTTATGTAAGATTTACATTAGTTGTTTAAACTAAATAAGCAATACCTGTTGAGCCTTTACACAACAGCAAAAGTGCTTAACAGTCTGTATCTCAGGAGAGATCATCAGCCAATACAGCCAAACAACAGAGTGAAGCTTAACCCATATTTTAGTGAACCACTTTTTTCTGAAACTGCAGCAAAATAGATGTCCTTTTTGTGTGATTATTCTGTAAATTTTGCATTATAGAAACCTAAATGTATGAGTTAAAACAGTGTCAGTATGAATACCTTATAGGTTAAAAAGCTACACACAATAAAATAGCAGCTGTAATGATATTTGCCTGGTATTTCATGAGATTTTGGAAATCTGACTACCTGCTGATACTTCCCTTTCTTATCAGTTGTGCAAACTAGCTGGAGTAGAAATAGTCTGCCATACCAGTTACCTCTTGTGATACATCTATGTAATCCAGTACAACCTTTCTGATGACTACAATGTTCACATTTTGTGTTGTTAATTGTACATTTTTAACACATTGTTTAACATTTTTAACATATTAATTAAATATGATAAATTTTAACAGTGTAATAGTTTATTATAATATTATCAGTATACTATAAGTCCAGTGCAATACCACCATAAGACAAGTAGTCAGCTGTGGGTGTAGGGTTGTATAGCAACTCACCTCACTGGAGACTGGGGACTGATAAGCTGTCTCAGGTCCCCTGTCTGATAATAGGCCAGAGCTCAAGTAATGATAGGTAACATTTGTCATGGCTCAAGTACTGGACTGCAGATACTAAAACATAAATATTTCCATCCGTATTGCAACTGTCTAAAAAGAGATTTTCTTGCAAACAAAGCAGTTGCACAGCGAATAGGGAAATGAGTTTGGATTTGGAAGGGTACAGGCACTCTAGTAATAAACAAACCATTCAAAAAAGCAAATTCCTACCATGGCACAGTATTAATTTGGACTGTGGGAAACTATCGTCTTCCAAATAAACTCAAAATGTGCAGGCTGATGAGACAGCATTCTACCTGGGCATGAATCCCACTTGATTCTTGAGTGGCCAGACTCCTGCTGAATGTCACTAAGCTGCTCTCATTTCCATCTTTCCAGCCTTACTTTCATAGCTCATATGTAAAGGCAATAATGATTTCAGAAAGGAAATAAATAAAAGCTGCAGACACAAAGGGGTGCCCAGATAACTCATTAGATACTCAGAAACAGTTTTTAGTTGATTTCAGGGTTCTGTCTGCTGCATGCTTATTTTTGCTGGTGTAATATTTCGGGAGGGTACATATAAAAATAGCCTTGCAATGTAGTCGGCATAACATTGTAGATTTCTAGCTTTCTTATCTGAAAGTCACAGAGAGCATTATTTAAGCAGCACAATGAGGAATATTTAAAAAAAAAAAAAAAGCTTTAAGATATCGAGAAGCAAATGAAGTCCAGAAACAGAGAAACTGAGTGCACCTCTACATTGCCTTCATACTTTAAAATCTTCCTAGCATTCATGTTTTAATGTTAGTAATTAGCTCAATTATGTTTCAATGACAATTATGGCTGCATAACTGCAGAACCTCACTATTACTTTGGAGGTTTGTTTTTGTTTGTTCCATGTATAAAAGTGTGAAACTTTAGTTTTAGATGATCTCAACTTTTAAAAGGTTTTATAGAAAAAAAGCAGGTTATATAAGAAGCAATACGGATGGCAGCTCAGTGTCTTATCTGGAAACATAGTAACAGCTTTGGTCGGAGTGCAGAAACTGTTTGCCATGGATTTGCTGGAAAATATCACAACAATTTCCGCTCTACCAACGTTGGATCCTGTCATTGCTGCAGAATGAGAGCACTGAGTGAAGTTTGCTTGTATTTCTTTTCTGGCAGTTGCATTGCCAAACAAATGGCACACGGCCTCAGTTTACAATGTAGATATAGTTGAAGCAGTGGGTGTAGAAAGTGGAGCGTGAGAATTTTTGATTCTGGTTCTAATTTTGATATAATCTGATCAAAAAATAAGCATTTGTGTGGTAGGCTTCCATTTCTAATGCTATTGTTTTTCCATCCCACTATAATCGGACCACCTGCTTTCAAGGAGCCTATCCCTGAAATAGTGTAATGAGAGGGGTCCACCCTGGACAGGATGTTAGCGTTTAACAGGGCTAACGCATAGAGACAGAAACTATTCATGTTTATATCCACAGCTTTAGCTAACATGCATTTCTGACATGCAGGCACACAGAAAACATGCCAGACTATAATTTAACCAAAACAAGTGGTGTATCTTTAAATACAGTCAGTTCGCATTTTCCTTCTCATACTTTCCTAAGAGGAATGGGTCTTTAAGAATATGTTTCTGGTAATTAGTTGCCCCTGCCTTGATAGTATTGCCTTAATGACTGCTTGCTTTCACTGAGTCCATTAGATTAATTTCAGTTTGTGGGACGGTATTGAAGCCTGCTGGACATGGCAGCACCTGCAGTTTATGCAGTCATGGCCATGCCTTTCCCTTTCCATGTGCTTTAAAGCACGAGGAAATAATCTGATCTAGCTCTAGCATGTAAGCAAAGAGAGCAGTATTACCTAAATCCTCTAATCTTGACTTGTTAAGATAAAACACTATAGCCACTCACAGATAAAATAAATGTTTTGATTAACGTGTAGTATTGTTGCACTCTAAGATCGAGATGGGGTAAAGGGAAACCTTAGAGACTTTGATAAGGACCAAGATCCCAAAGCTTGTCAGACTCCCACAGTTAAGTCCATAGTCCATAAAATTCTTTGTGGAGGAGATTCTAGGAGAAACACCAGCGTCATACCAGTGACAAGGTGTTGGGGAGCAACAAAGCTGATCCAGGACGTCTCCAGCTCATAATTGGGAGGATTTGAAGGCGGAGCTACTAAGACCTCAGCTCCAATTAACAAAATGCAAAAGTTTTGTGGAGTTCATGTCTCATTTTGTTGAAGCTGCTTTGGCAGATCTGTCTCTGTCATAACAGCTGGACTCACTATAGATTTGTGATTTTTATCTGGCAAACTGTTATGTGTACAGAATTACACATAACAGTTAGAAAAAGAATTAGAGGAGCCGTTTGCATTTGTTGAGCACTTTACAAACAGGACATTTTTTTCAACTGTTTCTCACAAGACCCATCTGACTATATGGTCTTGATCTCAGTCCATAATATTTCCTGCAGGACTTTGAGGAAGAGGCCCAAATAGAAGACTCTGCTCCATTTGGCTATAGCAAGTGAGAGGGTTCAATACTGGCTGCATTGTGTTGTGTTTAATAATAAAATTAACATTTAAATGCTTTAAGCTTAAAAAATTGATATTTGAGCTGACATTGAATAAAGTAGTTTTTGCCTCTTGCTGAGGGATGTGTTTACCCTCACAAAAATATAGCAAATGGAAAATCCTCATAACAGCATAGTGACTTTTTTCCCTTATGAATGTTTTCCACACAGGCTCGGCAAACAAGAATTCCCTTTCTGCTGTCTCCAAGGAACCCTTCCAAAATAATCAATGTGCTTTACTCACATGTGTAGTTCTCGTACCTTTCATACAATGCAGGAAAAAAACAGCATAAACGATAATTATATTTTATTAGCAATATATTTCCACTTTGAAAGGGCCTTTAAGCTACAAAGTTCCACTAATAATAATCGCCAACTTCTAATTGAATTGCTGTCAGAAGTCTCAAGCGTGCGTTGCAAGTTAGTGGCACATGGATCCATCGCACTACAGCAAAAAGTCATTATCTGCCAGAGAAATGAAAGCGAAAGACAAATTGAAAATAACCTATTAAATTAAATTCCCCAAAAGAGATAAGATATAAAGATGCATTACTAAAACCAAATGTGCAACACAAAATTAGTGCCCTATGAGAATATTGAACACTCTTTGCCATGGAAGCTGAGGGAATAAATGACCAACAGGAAATTTAGATATTACACACAAGCCTGCACCATTGTATTTTATGTTTCCCTCTGATACCTCTTCTTGATTATCTTGAAGAAAAGAAAACAGAATAAAAAAAACATTTGTTATGGTTTGGTAGAAATAATGCCGTAAGGCCACATTGACCTTGAATATAGAACCAGAAGCTCAAGGTTCCTTTATTATTTCTAATCAGATACAAAATGAGAGTCTAATAAGGTTTTGTATAAAGAGTTCAGGTAACAGTTAAATTATCCAAGTGTATTTTCTGTTTTTACATTTCTAACAGGAATTTAAAGACATATAGCTTCCTGATATGAGGGGCTTTTAACTTCATAGAATCTCAGTTCTGGACGTTGTTTTCATAAACTCCATCTGAATTTGTGCATTTATGTTCATTTGTTATAACATCTGCTGCCTTCTTTCCAATGTCAATTTTGTAAAGCACACTTTTCATCTCAGTGAAGACAACATCATTTTAATTTATTTCTATTACTTCCCCTCATTAAAGGCACAGAGAAGGCCTGTGATCAAACTGATGCAGCATCTATACAAGGATGGATTCTGACAGCTTTCCATTCTTCTCATGTTGTGTTGTAGATGAGAATCAAGCTTGAGGCACTGACAGAGTCTTGTGGCCAGAGCCAGTTAGATGAAGAGATGACGTACAGATTTGTTTTTTTCTTTAAATTGTAACTACAGTCTTTCTGAAATGTTTAGACAGATATCCATGTGCTCTCCCTTCTCAAAACCGATTCCTTCGAAGTAACAAAACACACAGCAATTGTATTGTATATTTACATTTATGATCATGTCTTACAGATCATCAAACTGACAATGTTGAGGCATGCTCCTGGCAAATGTGGACCAGGGGATCACTGAGCTCCTGGACAGTCTGAGGTGCAACCTGGCAGTGTCGAATGGATGAAAAGATAATGTGTTTTACTGAATTTCGGTTAGATGAGCATGGGGGCCAGTTAATGGTATCATTTACCAGAACATGCAGGAACTGCTTGCAAACTCTCACAACACGAGGCCAGGCATTGTCGTGCAACAGGAACACAGGACCCACTGCACTAGCGCAGGGTCTCATAACGGGTCCAAGGATTTCATGCTGATACCAAATGGTAGTCAGGGTGCTGTTGCCTAGTCTGTAGAGGTCTGTGCGCCCCTCCATGGATATGCTTCCCCAGACCTTCACTGACCTGCCACCAAATTGACCATGATGAATGATGTTACAGGGAGCATCAAGTTCTACATGGCTTCTCTAGACCCTTGTACCTCTGTCACATGTGCTTAGGGTGAACCTGCCGTCATCTGTGAAAAACACTGCCAGTTCTTCTATTCTATATCACATCCCAATTAGGCTCCATGGTGCCAGGCAGGGAGCACAAGGCCTGCTAGAGGAAGCTGGGCCCTCATTAAGTCTGTTTCTGTTTCTTTAGTTGGAAACAGTTGCACTAGCTCCAGCTGGAGGTCATTTTGTAACACTCTGGCAGTGCTCATCCTGTTCCATCCTTGCACAGAGGAGCAGATACCAGCTCTGCTGATGGGCTAAGAACCTTATAAGGCCCTGTCTAACTCTCCTAGAGTAACTACCTGTCTCCTGGAATCTCCTCCATGCTTTTCAGACTATGCTGGGACACACAGCAAACATTCTGGCAATCCTGGAGGTTGCACTCCCTCGCCAGCAGTGACACTGACCCTAATCAAATGCATAACTATTGAAAAAAAAAACAGTCAGAAAAGATAAGGAGGGAAAAGATTTCACTGTCAGCCATGACAGATACAAAAAGTATGTTTGGCCACTTTTTATTTGTTTTTGGGGAGGGGTTCTTTGTTTTTTCTGTTTGTTTTTTCTGAGGCAAACCTACAGTGGGGCAAAAAAAAGTATTTAGTCAGCCACCGATTGTGCAAGTTCCCCCACTTAAAATGATGACAGAGGTCAGTAATTTGCACCAGAGGTACACTTCAACTGTGAGAGACAGAATGTGAAAAAAAAATAAATCCATGAATCCACATGGTAGGATTTGTAAAGAATTTATTCGTAAATTAGGGTGGAAAATAAGTATTTGGTCACCTCAAACAAGGAAAATCTCTGGCTCTCACAGACCTGTAACGTCTTCTGTAAGAAGCTTTTCTGTCCCCCACTCGTTACCTGTATGAATGGCACCTGTTTGAACTCATCATCTATATAAAAGACACCTGTCCACAGCCTCAAACAGTCAGACTCCAAACTCCGCCATGGCCAAGACCAAAGAGCTTTCGAAGGACACCAGGAAAAGTATTGTAGACCCGCACCAGACTGGGACGAGTGAATCTACAATAGGCAAGCAGCTTGGTGTGAAAAAATCAAGTGTGGGAGCAATCATCAGAAAATGGAAGACATACAAGACCACTGATAATCTCCCTCGATCTGGGGCTCCACGCAAGATCTCATCCCGTGGGGTCAAAATGATCATGAGAACGGCGAGCAAAGATCCCAGAACCACACGGGGGGACCTGGTGAATGACCTGCAGAGAGCTGGGACCAAAGTAACAAAGGTCACCATCAGTAACACACTACAACGGCAGGGAATCAAATCCTGCAGTGCCAGACGTGTTCCGCTGCTGAAGCCAGTGCATGTCCAGGCCCGTCTGAAGTTTGCCAGAGAGCACATGGATGATACAGCAGAGGATTGGGAGAATGTCATGTGGTCAGATGAAACCAAAGTAGAACTTTTTGGTATAAACTCAACTCGTCGTGTTTGGAGGAAGAAGAATACTGAGTTGCATCCCAAGAACACCATACCTACTGTGAAGCATGGGGGTGGAAACATCATGCTATGGGGCTGTTTTTCTGCCAAGGGGACAGGACGACTGATCCGTGTTAAGGACAGAATGAATGGGGCCATGTATCGTAAGATTTTGAGCCAAAACCTCCTTCCATCAGTGAGAACTTTGAAGATGAAACGAGGCTGGGTCTTCCAACATGACAATGATCCAAAACACACCGCCCGGGCAACAAAGGAGTGGCTTCGTAAGAAGCATTTGAAAGTCCTGGACTGGCCTAGCCAGTCTCCAGACCTCAACCCCATAGAAAATCTGTGGCGGGAGGTGAAAGTCTGTGTTGCTCGGCGACAGCCCCAAAACATCACTGCTCTCGAGAAGATCTGCATGGAGGAATGGGCCAAAATACCAGCTACTGTGTGTGCAAACCTGGTAAAGACCTATAGTAAACGTTTGACCTCTGTTATTGCCAACAAAGGTTATGTTACAAAGTATTGAGTTGTATTTTTGTTATTGACCAAATACTTATTTTCCACCCTGATTTACGAATAAATTCTTTACAAATCCTACCATGTGGATTCATGGATTTTTTTTTTCACATTCTGTCTCTCACAGTTGAAGTGTACCTCTGGTGCAAATTACTGACCTCTGTCATCATTTTAGGTGGGGGAACTTGCACAATCGGTGGCTGACTAAATACATTTTTGCCCCACTGTATTTGTCCCTCCATTTCTTTGTACATTTCCTTTTCACATGTCAGGTTACAGCTAGATTACAGCGCAGGGTTTCACAGGTTTGCTATTATGATGTACCTACAGCGTGAATTAAACACAAAAGTCTAAATTCCCTTTTAGCAGGAAATTACTTCTTGGCTGTCTGAACTCCAGCTACCCTTGTGTCTTTTTCTTGTATGGAGGAGGGAAGTAGGACAGCAGGTTATGTGCTTAGTCAGACAACACTGTGTGCTTTTGAGCACAGATAAAGGTTTTGTAACAAAAGTCAGGGTTTTTTTGATGGTAGTTTTAAAATTGAGTCTTGTGTTTAGAGTTTTCAGTGGGTGGAAGGTTTAAAGAAAAGTGTTAGCAACTGTAAAAATGTGCAAAAAATTTAATTTTCCGAAGAGAAGAATTACTTTGAGATTAAAATGCAAGAGAAGATTTATGCTGCATCATAAAAGGAACAGGGCAGGTAATCCAAAGGTAGCATAATAAAAGAAAAGAAAAGAAAAGCATAATGGACTGTTCCACCCAAAGAACAATAAATGATCTTGTATCAGAGCTATAACAATACAATGAATTGTATGAATTTTTAGAATAAGTAATGCACAAAAAAGAATGTGCTAAAATGTCAGTGTTCCCCTTTATTTTGACGATTTTGCAGTGATTAAAACATTTTGCTTTTTTACTCATGTTGCAGTGCTGACAGCACTGAGCAGCTCCTTCAGTGGCTGCGGCACCCACGATGTGGGACAGAGAGATTTTGCAGGTCTTTCCTCCCCACTGCTGTCAGACTGTACAACAAAGACTTTTGCAGCTGATTAAACACACACAAACCCACACATGTGCAATAACACTAAGTGCAATACTCTTTTCTGACAAAGTTGTATTTTTACTCAGTTGTATATAGAATTTGTATTCTATTTTTATCCTATTGTATATTTTGTTCTATTTTATTCTACTGTATATAGTATTTTATTTTATTCTATTCTATTCTGTACAGTTGTGTACTGTATATTAATCGTATTGTATTCTAATTTTTGCTATGTAAGTTTTGCACTGTCCACTTCCTGCTGTGACAAAACAAATTTCCCATGTGTGGGACTAATAAAGGTTATCTTATCTTATCTTAGTCTTGTTGGCTCAATTTACAGCCTGTGAATGTTTTGGACTTTCAAAGTAGGATCACCTTTAAGCATCTCTTTTTAACTGTGTCGTTATCCAGCTTTATCCACCAATAAGCAATTCATAGCTTCTCTCCACACATCCTGTTAACTTCTGTTGGCTTCCGAAACTCAACCGGCTGTAGGTACATTGGGACACTTAAAATTTCATCAAATATTTTTATTTAGAAATGAGAAAAAAAGAAAGAATATTTGTCATTTCATTGTGACGCACACCATGCAAGTGATTCAATATTTTACAACAATATTTTAATATTCAAACAGCATTTTTTTTTTTTGACATGGGGCCAATTTCATGGCACCTTGAGGGGAAAACATGTTTTTATTGTCACTGAATGGACTCTTCTTGTCATTTTCTGTAAAGCTTGGGGACAAATAGCTGACAGGATGAAAACCTGAGAAGATCTTTGATCCTTTTACAGGCAAGCAGAGTGTGTTGGAGGAAGGCAGGGTGTCTTTTTTCTGTAACTGAATGAAATTATTAAACCTGACTCACAGGCATGTAGAGGAAATCTATTTAAACATGTAAAGATTAGACTGATATCAGTGCACATTTTGATTGAGAATAAAATATGTAATAAAATAAACTGTTTGCTACCTTTCTGCACTATGGTGTAGGGAGCACAAAGTAGGAACTTATAGTGTGGGGTTCAAGTCAAAGAAGGTTTGTACTTCTGCGCTGTGAGGAGTCATGTACAGCAGGGGTTCACAGTATATCCTGAGATGAGTCTTACTTGTGCTGCAATGTCTTAGTTTTATCTTGCAAGTTCTCTTTAGTGTCTGCTGCATTCTGCAAATGCCCGCACACCCTGCTGTCAAGCCAGATCCTATAAATATGTAATGGTCTCTCTGAAAGACACTAAAGAAACACTAAAGCATATTTCATGCCAAACGTGCAGTAGTTATACGTGGTCATTTTGTAATGCTGGACTGCTCAAGTTAAATTAAATCAAATCAACCTATTGTAGAACACATACATTTTGTGAAGCAGCCTGTATGTATAGGCAGTTATGGCAATGAAGCTAAAGCAGTTTTCATTTCTGTGACTGTCAGCAGCAGAAATATCACATATTTCACCCAAATTCTGATTCTAAAACTACAGCCCACGATCAAGAACATTACTAATTAATCCCATTTAGTGCTGAGGTTTTGTGGTTAGTCCTTTTTGAGACATATGCACAGCTTGTGAATATTATCCTGTGGTGTGATTTACATGTATTCAACTCACTGCCTAAAGATTTTCTTCTCCTCAGTGGAACAAAACACTCCTCCTTTTATAATGACAACATTAATCCACTAGTTGGTAAAAATTCATGACATTCACCCTTTCAAGGCAACATCCAGGGAGGAAGTAAAGTCCATATTTGGAACCTTCCTGTGTGATAACAGGCAGACAGTTTGTGCTTTTTTTCTGTCAGTATGAAATCTCTGAGATGAAAGAGCTGAAACAGAATAGCTTGTCAGATAGCTGGCACGCTGGCAAAACCAACAACAAAGAATAGCTTCACTGAGTATGTGACTGCTCAACAGCATTTTCTTGTAGGTACTCAGAAAAAGTGTTTCAGAATAATGCATGAACTACTTGAGGATCAGGGAAGGGACCCCTCCTGTTACCTCTCACTGAATTAGCCGTAGTAAGTCTTCACATCAAGCCCAATTCAGCTGCCTTAAGAAACAGGTTTGTTGCAAAGTGTGGAAAATGTCTGTCATGAAGCTATAAATGTCTAGGTATAATGTACTGTGCAATAGTCTTGAGCTACCGCTTGTCAGTTTATATTTTACTTCCAAGGAGCTAGACGTTCTTTTCTTTTCGAACACTGGCTACTTTTTCACTCATTTTTAATCCAGACCTTGTAGCCGACCATTTTCAGAAAAATGTTTTTGCTTGTTATTCCATTTGACACTGACTACTACTACTGACCTTTAAGTATAATAAAGCACTTAACCAAGCAATTTTAAGCTGTATCTTTAGGCTTTGTTGCTAGCAGCCTATCACAAGAAACACAGAATTTGTTTCCATTTCTTTAGTCTACATTTCAGCCAGTTGTTAAGTGATGATTGTCAAAATTAAATGATTTAAAGTACCATCAGATTTTAATCTACTTGGAAAGTGTCTCCTTGGCTGCAGCTTTATTTTCCAGCACGACAATGATCCCAAACACACTGCAAATGCAGTAAAAGCTTTCCTAAGTAGAAAAAAGCACAATGACACACTATCGATCATGGATTGGCCTCCTCAGAGCCCAAAACTCAGCATTATTGAGGCAGTGTGGGATTATTTTGACAGAGAATAGAACAAAAGGCAGCTAACATCATTACAGCGAGCAATGATGTATGATTAAGTTCTAATGCTGTTAAATAAATCTGATATTTGTTTCTATGCATCTTGCCACCGTTTTGGTTAGGTTCCTCTTGTAAAAGAGATCTTGGATCTCAAAGGGACTAACCTGGGTGAATAAAGATTAGATAAAATAAAAATAATTAAAAAAAACATCCTTTTGAATGTTCTTCGGACTGAAAACAATTCCCCAAAACTACTTGAAGAAATTACAAGAAATCTTGCCTAAAAGTTTCAGGCTATAAGGTCGTCATAACAAACATTGACTTTCAAGCTCATTAGAACTGAACAAACTCAACCCAGTACCATGGCAAAGCATGTAATAGACAAGCTGGTCCACTGTGTAGAAATAATATATTTAAAGCCAACAGGTTGCTACTGACCAAAGAAGGTATGAAATATATTACATATATTAATATTTACATTTCTTATTTCACACTAACTCTTCCCATTTTGAACTGTGTGATGAGGAATAACTATAGTCACACCATGCATGTGTGCTTCTAGCTCAAAAAGGTTTTTATCTTAAGTATTCTGGATTTTGGCAACATTATTTATATTGTTTCCTCATTTGATTCCACTGCTTGAATCTGACTATTACAGTAATTTTTTTAAAAAGATCAGTAAGAAATTATTACAATGAGTGTATTGCAAGGAAAGGCAATGACTGATAAGTCAGTGAAGCAGAGTGCTTACTTTGTACAGAAGATATGTTGTTCCAAATTGTGGTAACATCCTAGTTATTTCCTTTTCAGTGCAACTGACCACACCACTGACATGCACAGTTCTCTTCAAAAGAAAGAAAAAAGAGAGAAATGGAAAGAAATGTGTGTGCAGGAGACTGGGAACATCATGTATTCCTCTACAGAATAATATAGAAGGATGATGACACGGTTGAATACTTTGAAAAGACGTGCATGGGCAGCTCAAAGTCTTTCTTTATTTATTATTAACAAAACCAAGTCACTTAAATTCAAAAATCTTCAGGTATTTACAAACAGAATCACAACTCAGGTTTACAAATTGTGGATAATGATACCAATTTCAAAACAAGCAAAGCCTAGGAACATGATGTCCTTTTCAGAGACGATAATGTAAAGCACGATGAAGTAATATCATGGAAGACGTGACACGTCTGTAATGTGAAGTACATCTCATCCCAGAAGTACCTGTGATATCTACACTATGTAAGAAACAATGACAGTCAGAACCCACTGTTATGTCTACAGAGGGCTTTGAGGAATGTGAAAGTTAAAAAAACAATAACCTCTCAGGCATCTTAAGCATCGTTTCTAATCTTTAATGATTAAAGGAATTTATATTCTGACAAGCTGCACTCGTACAGTTGCTCAGAATCTTTACAGAATTCAAGCGTTTCACTTTTAGGACTTTACTGGATGGCGGCTTCGCAAGTCTGGAAGATAAATTCATTGTGTGAATGGACAGTGCTATAGTTGCACCTGCTTTCCTTATGAAATAAACTAGTCTCTGGGATTAAAATCTTAAATTGCCATGGTAATCCATCTTGACCTTTTTCATGTATTTCATACTTGAAAACAGCTTTACAGTGTTTTAGCAGACACTTTTCTTCTTATTAGAAGACCAGTTTCACACATTTTTTTTTTAGATGTTAAATTTTTAAAGAAACTCAGAGCAATAGGGGTCATTCTGAAATATTTAAAGAAGAAAGAATGAATGAATGAACCGTGAAAGTTGACAGCACTTTTACCAGCAGGGTCTTCTCCTGGGTTCCTGCCCTTTGACTTTGCACGCCTGAAGGTAATGAGCTCACCTGTTTGCAATCATCTTATCTTCCTGCTGCTGCTTAAGATGGTGGAAGATGTTCAGTCGATCTAACTCCATTAGTGAAGTTGGCTCCCTTCTGAGTGTATTTCCTGAAAGAGAGAATCTTGTGGAAGAAAGTAATTGTGAACCTGCTGACTCCAGAGCCATGCATGGAACTAGGAATGAAATGCTTTTTTTCTTTTTTTAAAAAAATATGTAACTTTTTTATAAAAACAACATGGATATACCACATTTCTTTATAGACGATTGCTCCTACAAAAGAGAAAATGTATATGAAATAAAGTCATTTGCAGCTTTTGGTTTTGATCATATTGTAGCCCTAAGAACTAAGTGTATCCTTTTCTACTAGTCACGGCTCCAATGACCTTGGAGAATTGGAGCGCTAAAGACTAAAGCACCTAACTTATTTCTAGTGAAATCTAAAACGAGACTTTTAGATTTTATGACCCCTCCCCCACATCCCCCGAGATAACCCTTGAAATCTAACATTCAAAACTGTCTTTATTTCTGGTAAAGACCGTTTGATCTTCCCCTTGCTCTCAGCTCCTTTGCACTGCTATAGAGGAGCATATCTATCAAAAGAGAAGTCAAACCGAGGCTGGTGTCAGTACAGGTTGAATGAAATAAGTACTTTAAGGGTCCTTATATGCTACTCTCCTATGCTGTTTTTAATATAAATTCCCTTCCTTAGCTCATTGATAACCACATCGTGGATTTGATTTCTTACACTGATCTCCTTCCTTTACAACTTTTTAGATTAAAAAAAGTATAAGATTAACCACAGACCCAATTTATTTGACAATTCATTTTAAAGACTCTTTGTGCCAGAAACCTCATCCAAGTAATCGCCATCTCCCTTTCCTCTGTGTTTTGCTGCAGCTCACCCCTGGGCTGATCAACATCATTCACATTCTGTCTGACCTTCATCAGCTATGCAAAGCACAATTTACACCATGGGCCCTGCTAATAATGAAAATGATAGAAGGAGAGAATAGCTCACTTTGCCTGGGAAGACAAGACTCCTTGGGTCAACAAGGTCAACTCTCCGTGACTAGCAACACTGTAGATGTAAGTGCAGATCAAGTTGCTTTCAGAAGGAGGTTTTATCAGAGCAAACCAGAAGCAGCTGAGGCAGGCCCAGCTTACTTTTATAGTGTTGTTTATAAAATTATATATAAAAAAAAGAAAATTAAATAAGAAACGAGAACAATAAACAGCTCTTCATGTTTTATTAAAGTCCCATTTATCTAGCTACAGACCATGAAAATATTGTGCTGACTCTGGATTATATTGCAGAAATATCCTCATACAATTCAAATATAAAACACTTACGACACAAGTCAATATTTCCAAAAGTAGACATCAAACTGTACCATAGTGAACGTGACCTCTATCATCTCAGTGTTATAAAGTGCCTTCACATTGCTGCCCTTCACAGCTGGTTATTGTCTCTGGAAGCAGATTTAACTCAGCTATGATTGCACTGAACTCCAGGGAGCCAGCATTTTGAGGACATGTCCACAATCTGTTAGCAATGGCTTGAGCTTGTCAGTTGCTTGACTTTGGTTTAATAAAACAGACAAGTTGAACAGGTCCTCAACCAACATTTCCAGAATATTATTTATACGAAACTGGCTGAATATGCTAAGTTTAATCAGCTGTTTACACCACTAATAATAATACACCACTGTTTTTTTAACCATGTCATATATCAATCAAGCATTTTAATTCAGATGTGTGTGTCTTTTAAATTTAATGCCAATACTTTTTCATATAACACATGACTATGTTTCTTAATTTTCTGTTTGGCCTTCTGTAAAAGTCACCACACACCACTGATTTTCTTAATCTTACTTTTTGGCTGTGGTCAGTGTCCATAAATAATC
This sequence comes from Simochromis diagramma, assembly GCF_900408965.1. Lineage (NCBI taxonomy): Eukaryota > Metazoa > Chordata > Actinopteri > Cichliformes > Cichlidae > Simochromis > Simochromis diagramma. Next base: position 7,509,544 of record NW_024386792.1, on the reverse strand, counting down.
AATTTTCAAATCAAGTAATTAATGCCATTTTCTGAATAATATAATTTGATGGTGGTAAAAACCTGCCCCAAATAGTCTGTAATTATATATTTTAGAAGACTTAAAATCTACTATTTAAAAATAACAGGGACAATACATTAACAGTAGCATGATAAGAATAATTAAAATAGTGATGTTAATAGTTTACTTTGATACTTTTAAATTATTCATACACACTTATTTAAAAAGTTTCTTGTTTGTGACATTTTTAACCATTAATTAATAACTTCATGTGGCAACAGGCTTTAAAGAAAAAATCAATACATTTCCCAGTATATACATGTAAAGTGAGGTTCAACTATTTGGACAATGGCACTTTTTTTGTACACAACTACAGTTGATTTTACAGGAAACCTACCAAACATAAGTTGTTATAGAGGTGCAACATTTTTCAACTTGCATTAACTTGCATTAATTGTGTAGGAATTATAGCCATTTTAAAATAATTTAAAAAATAGTATGAACTTGCTGTTAGTACAATTAGTTCCACAAAAGCCCACTTTATTTGTCAAACAATGGTATTAGCCCCAGAAAGCCTCAATACCACAAATTCAGGTAAGAGGTCCAGCACAGTGAATCTAAGTATTCACAATGCCCCCAGTAATGCAACCTGTACACCACAAAAAAATTAAATAGATAAGTGAAAAAAAAACCCTCCACTTTCACTTGAAGACAATAAATCATAAGCTGTTCATAGTTTTCAGTGATAAACTTTTCTCCTGAAGACATAGAATAAATTAAATAAATTAAAATAATTAAATGAATAATTTAAAAATAATGTGATAAATTAGAAGTTTTAAAATTCATGAATAAACTTTTGCAGCACATGAAAGCATTAATTACTTTTCTTATCTTATTCTGATCTGGAACCAGTCATGTAAAAGATAACATATCTGTGCACATCACTATTTATTATTTTCAATTTCATTTCTTCTCTAAAGTGAAATTAAACCAACTTCACAGATTTAATTTTATGTGTAGCAACACACAACTGTATTTCAGTTCTGCTAGCTGCCATTATTCTTCTCAGTTACTATCATACCTTTAAAAAAAGAAGAAGAACCATGTCCCTAGAGAAGTTGCACACATCAGTGTGTGCTGTGTTAGATAAACAATATTCCACTAAAGCTTCAGTGGAATTTACATAGCTGGCTCTTCTTCACAGAACTCTTTAAACCAGCAACCCTGTGGCTCAAAATAATAACATCGAAAAGGCTTTGAGTTTAAACAAAGCAAAACAAACAAACAAAAATGTATTAAATCTTCTACTATGGGAAAGAGTCATAGGTGTGAATCATAGATGCACTGAACTTATAACAACCAGTTGAATTAAGTATTTCACACCTTGAGACATGAAAACAACTCTGACCTATCAGGGCATAGATTGGACCTCTGGGGGTCTGGTTTCCAAGTTGGGTCTCTGTGGGTTGCGGCATTATTCATATGCTGTTCTTCCTAAGTGTTTCCAGAATGGATGGACAAATTGTCCTCCTGGGGGACTTTGCTGCTATCCAGGATTAGTTTTGCCATGAGGAGTGGGTTTGATCTGCAACAGTGTTTAGGTGGATGGTAAGGGTCAGCAAAACATCTGCATGAATTTCAAAACTTGAGCCTTCCCAGCTGAACACTGCCTTGTAACTAAATAATCAATGTTTCTGATTTCAGCGGTTTTAATACTGTGTAAAATAAAATCACAACTTAAGAGTAAATTTATTCAGCTAGGCTATATTATAAACAAGTATATTATGCAAACAAGTAACTTAAATACTACCTGTGAGCTCAAGTCATTCTAATGAATTCAAAAGAATGCCACATATGAATCTAGTTGTGATGCCATTGCTCTGTCTACTTACAGTTACTGTTAAATAAAGATGACCAGTCGTTTCTGAGATCAATACTAATATGTATGATATATTTCAGTAACCATTTGGAACAATTTAGCATGATGTATAACAATAGAGAAATTGATTAATGTATTAGATTAGACACTGATGACCTATCATGGCAGAACAGAATCCCAGTGGTGATAGTATTTAGGATAAGTACACCCCAGAAATTAGATGCTGGTGGTGGTGAAGATAAAGACTGAAGCTTGGATGCAGCTCTGAATGACTTGGGTGAGGTGGAGATGGGGAGGAGACGGATGAGAGTCTGGAAGGGAGAATGCCTGAGAGCACAGTTTTATAGAGTGAAAGCTGACTGGCTCAAAGAAGATGATTGAACAAGAGTAATGATGTCAATATTGAGATTGACAGCGTGGGAAAATGTAAAGGAGCTAAAACCTGGGAAAGCAGGCAAATGAGTGATTTCTGATCTTTCTTACTGAACTTACGGATAAGCTTCATTTTAATAATGCAAAAGGCATGCAACTGGATGACTCACTGACATAAATTGACATAACATAAATCAAACAGATAAATCGTGTTGTAGCCTGTGCATGAAAATAACAAGAGAAAGAGGAGAAACAGTGTTTCTTTTAGAATATAATATATCTATTGCAGGTGAGAAAACAGAATACCTTTTATCTTCTTAACATATTGGATATTGAACATGTACTGGCATGAGCTCCAGCACCCCCATGATCCTGAATTGGATAACCGGAAGTGGATGGATGGATGTTTAGCCTGAAAATAAATGCATTAAATAACGCAATCAAAGTCTGTATTTCTGCTGTCTTACCCTACCTGGCATGATTTCAACATACATTTATTAATTTTTTGTGGTCTCAGTATCAGAGTTTATTTGATTAATTTTTTTTTTGTGAACTGGCAAAATAACACAAATTTTTACATGCACATGTAGTTTGCCTGCCTGCAGCGACAGATTGTGTGGAGCGAGGATGAGGACCCAAAAGCAGACATTGGAGGCAGGACTGGACTTAACAAAACTGAGCCATTTATTTTAGGCGGCACAAAAGCAAGCAAAAGTCAGCGGGAGTAGAAACACATGAGAACACAGCAGGAACGAATTAGACATAATGAGACAGGGGTTGGTAAAACTAAACACACTGAACACTGGACGAGAGACTATTAAAATAAAAGAGAACATGACATGCAGACTGAGACCAGGGCAAGGACATGTACGCTAGACAACAGGACAGGGAACAGACGGACATGAAAGCACATTCTCCCTGCGTAAACTTGAACCTAAATGATCTTAATAATCCAAAGAATTGTAAATTCATAAGAAAACTCAAAATGCTTGGTCAAATACCCAGAACCATGCCAAAGTTACATCTTTCTAGTAATACAGTTCAACATCTGACTTGTTTTTCTGTGACTTACATTAATCGTTTTAAGAAATGTTTATGGTCACTGTTAAACTTAAAATATAGTGTGACTCTTTTACTTCAAAAACCTTTTGTTCCATACATTTAAAACAGAATTGATTTAAAAACTGGGCTTTTTCTATTCATTCATCCATTTACCAGATTACTATATATGTAATTAAATAAATGCCCACATTGTGTAATCACTTTGTTACAGTTTGAGTGATTAAAATATGCTGTTTTTTCTTACCTGGTGGTATTTGAGCCATTGAGATTCTGTTTTTCATTTGCTCGGTCATTAGAATTTAGCTTATGGTCCCAACAGCATTGATTCTTTTAATGCTGTAATGTTTGGATGAGTAGACTCCTCAATAGAATTGCAGCTGCTCAGTGTTGACCTTGTACCAATCAATTGTCACAAACGACCTCAGTGGTCACACTACTCATTGAGCAGCTCTCCGTTCTGGACAAGATGGCAGGGAAGAATAGTTCTGGTGATCTTGTATAATTGTCACAGATCTAATCACTAAAATAACCCTTTCTCCCCACAATTTGTTTCATTTGAAATGTGTTTGAAATCTAAGTACTAAATGGACAAAAATATGCACATTTAAATAAGAAGTTTATTACTTTGACAGTGACATACTGTTCTGAGTCCTGCGACAGACAGTTGATCTGTCCAGGGTGTACCCTCCCTCTGGTAGCTAGGATATGCTCCTGCCCCCCACCATGGATGGGTAATCTGATTACTTTTTTCAAGTAACGAGTAATGTAAGGGATTACTACTGCAAAAAGGGTAATTAGATTACTGTTACTTTCTCGTAAGCACGCCGCGTTACTGCGTTACTGAAACCGTGATTTTTTTTGTGGGAGTGTCTCATGACAATGATGTAAGCGAGTGTGACGTTCGTGGCAACAGCTGTGTGCAGATCAACAACAACTCGATAATAAATCGAGTGCAGGAGTGAGTATGAGGTGCAGCGTTTAAAGCATGGAAGTACCAACCTTGCTTTGAGTTTGATTCTGTAAAAAGTGACGAAAACATTAGTGTCCGCTGTTCACTGCGTGGGAAGAAAACTTCTTTTTACAGCGAAAAAAACCCTTAACTTCCGAGCAAACACTGAGTACGCTACGACAGAACGTGAAATTCACAGAGAAAGGTGAGCACTTAAGGGTTAAGTGGAAAAAATATTTTGAATCATTCTATGTGGAGTAGACATGTGCATCATATGGCTCTATTGTGTTTCTTTCATACAGTGTCTTTGTGCAACTCGTACATGTGTGAGGTTGTCTGTGGACGTCAGTCAAAATCAAGTGCCAGTATGAATTTGTAGACCTCCCCACAACAAACCCGTCAAACCAGCAGGGTCATCTGGATTAAGATCAAGATCCACAGCTCCAAAGCTTGACAGCTCTATTGTACTTTTAACATTTCTAGTTTAAAAGAAGAGTTAGACACAAAGAATTACACTGGAATTGCAGTAAAACTAAGAAAGATCTTTTTAAGAGCTCCAGGGGCTCTTTTGCACCATCAGTTCTTTTTAATGGGTGATTTGAACTGCTACTCATGAGAAAACATATGTTGAAAAGCAGCATATGATGTGTTGCCAATTTGTTATTTTTGATTTGAGGCAGCTATGGAGGATTAAAGGAAAAGAAAATGCAGTTTCACCAACAGTGAAAGAAGAAAATGAGATTAACGGAGCTGTGCAGTCAGCACAACATCAAACTGTCATGCAGCTGAAATGAAAAAATACATCAAACCAACTGGGTCCTCCACTGAAAATAGTACTATACAGTAACGTAATTATGAATGTTGTTGGAGAGGATTCACGTACAGCTGGCTGGTGTACAAAGCAGCAGTGCTGACCGTTTGGGAACCTTTGGGGGATGAAGTACCCAAAAACTGTAATGGCTCAATCAAATGACAGCTTGAGGCTGTCAAGCCAATCCAGAAATCACTCTCTTCTCCATCTTCCAGAGACCCTGTGTCTTCATTAGGGAAATTACATTTTGGATTTTCTGAATATTATTATATGTGTTTTATTCCTTGCAATAGTGGCTTTATTAAGCTGTAAATTGAACCCATTGTACCTTTTTAAAAAAAAAATTAGTTTCTCTTCAAAATGTAATGCTTAGGTTTTTTAATTATCAGATCCAATGTGTGCACCACAAACTACTGTTTACAATCCTGTACAAACTATCAGAGCAATGTGACTTTGGTGTATATAAAGGTGAAAAGATTCAGCTGATGGAGAACCTCAACTTGGCACATAGAATACAGACCATTAGACAATCAGAGGAGTTCCCAGTAAAGGTGTACTTGCAAGTTCTAGATTTAAATGGAAAAACACAAACTGGAAGCCTTGACAACCAAGTGAAAACAAATGTGGCAAGACAAAGCAAACCAGGGATGAAAAGTGCCCTGAAGTGAAAGCTTCATATGACAATTGTCTCAAAATGGGACCCTGAGCCACAGTGTGTCGTAAAAGCAGGTCAGTGAATGAGGCCACTGAGACTGAGAAGGGTGGGCAGACCTCATATTTTGTGGGTTTGGTGTTTGATGTGAATGAGAGAAATGAAGCATGTGCAACTAAATGTAGATTCCATCCCAGTAGAATTTAAGATCAACACAGGGGCTGATGGTGTTGTGATCTAGAAATGTTTGAAATTATTTGCATTTCATTAATCCGTGGAAAAGATTTGAGGTTTCAGAGAGGAGTGTTCTAATTGTATTTTTGTTTTGGACATTTTCTGTGAGTTATTCTAGTTATACTATCCCCAAAAGGTTCAAGTTCAGACTGGCTTGTGATGTCACGAGTGAGCATGAGTGAAAATGTGAGGAGTAGAAACGAATATGAGCAGTGTGAGATGAGAGAACGTGTTAGCTATGGGATGCTATGCTTCACTCCAAAACTCAAAAGAGGGTAATAAAGTTGCCAACAGGAGAATGGAGTCATGTCTCTTTGAGAAGGACAATTAAAACCATCTGACCTCCATCAGGAGGGGAGCTGTTGTGTCTCAGCTCTTTTATTGTCACAATATGATACAGGGGCAAAGACTATCCTTTTAAAGTCTTTGTAGTCCATGAACACAAAGTCAACAACCTATTCAGCCATTTCCTGTCAGTTAAGATGAATCTGATGAGGCGTGTGAGGTGTATATCAAGACAAGTGTATATTAGCAGCCTTACTGGGAGCACGGCACTGCCCACCTGGTGCCTTATTCCATGCTGCTGAAAGTAGAAGAGGAACTACAAAGGATGGAGATCAATCATGTCATTGAGGTGGTGATATAACCTACTGAATGGTTAAAAAAACTGCACTACATCCTGCCTACCCCTGATTAAAGAACCTAAGTGGCACAACAATATACCGTATTTTCCGCACTATAAGGCACACTTAAAATCCTTTAATTTTCTCAAAAATCGACAGTGCACTTTATAATCCGGTGCACCTTATGTATGAATTCTGGTTGTGCTTACAGACCTCGAATGGATTTTATGTGGTACACCGTGTTCAAATGTTGTAGTACAACTTTGGTAAGCTACGAAGCCGCACCGCTTGATGGATTGTCGGAGCATTACAGCTACCGTAGTCAGGAGCCTCGTGGAGTACTCTGGGTCCAAAACTCTCTCCGGTCCCAAAGTCAAACGAACACTGCGTTTGTTCGTCACTGAGAGGTAACTGAGAGGTCACTGAGAGGTAAAAACTGTCTAAGTTCTTTCATCTTTAATGAAATGATCAGCGTAGTTGCTTTACGAGGTGTAACAATTAAGTTTAACATCCAGGCATCCATGAAAACAGAGTTTTCTTTGTGGAATCAAACTCAAAGTAATGTCAGTACTTCAAAGCTTTAAACACTGCATGGTCATAATCTCTCCACACTCCATATTATTCATTGCAGACCCTAGAAGACTTGCAGATGCAGAAAATATAATCTCAGCTGCCAGTCAGGATTTTCTGTGAGACAGTTGGAGGTGCATTACAAGCTGCTTTCTGCTAGAATTCCCCTCACCTAATCAGAGTTACAGAACTAGACCAGTTGACCAGGTTTGGAAGGCTTTCTGTTTATTAATTAAAGCTTAATTACAGCTTCCTGTGTTGTGAATTGTTATGACTTAATGCCCACCGAATTGACCATTTTCTTGAATCATGAAACTTGAACTTGTTTGTGTTGTCCCAAGGCTGTCTTTTGTCCCATCATCCTTCTCTCACCCTAACCGATCATGGCAGATGGCCGCCCCTCCCTTAGCCTGGTTCTGCTGGAGGTTTCTTCCTGTTTAAAGGGAGTTTTCCCTTCCCACTGTCGCCAAAGTGCTTGCTCATAGGGGGTCATATGATTGTTGGGTTTTTCTCTGCATGTATTGTAGGGTCTACCTTACAATATAAAGTGCCTTGAAGAGGCTGTTGTTGTGATTTGGCGCCGTATAAATAAAATTGAATTGCAAATTAAATTGAATTGTTGTCATTGTTTTTATGCAGCCTTTGCAGGGCTTTTTTAAGCATTAATAATTCTTAACTAATTTATCTTTTTCCAGTGGATGAAGCAAGTCAAAGGTCTGAAGTTGCTTCCAATGTAAAATTGCATTCAAAAGTCCCCTGTAAGAATCCACAACATGCAGAGAAGATAGCGCTTCAGGCAAACTGGCCGTCATTAGACTGCCAAAAGAAAACATATTCAATAGAGAGAGAGCAAAAACATTAGTTGTGGCCAAATCAAAAGTTAGGTACACACACACACACACACACACACACACACACACACACACACACACACACACACACACACACACACACACACACAAAATGCTGAAATGTAAAAAGGCCTGCACGGCAATAATGAGAAGACAAAATTGGTGGATGATTGCGGGATCCTTATGGAAAGGAAAAGCATCTTCAGACCTGGCAGTAAAGTACAGAACACTTTCCATGAAGTAGGCATATTATTATCCTACCATAAAGAGAGGAATTCACAAGAGTAAAGAGAGAGGGCCCACCACAACTCACTGTGCAAATCATTGGCCTGCTTCAAAAAAGGCAGGCTATATTAGGCTTTGTCTTAAAACTGACCTGTAACAGCATGACAGGAATATAAAAAAAAAAGAAAGAAAAATTTAAATATTGTCATGATCCTAGGTTTTTTTGTGTTGGTATGTATTTATTCTTACTCTATTTTCTATTTTATCTTAGTTGTTCTTGATTCTGTTATTGATTGAATTTTGAGCTATATTTATTCTTGAGTATTTTTTAAGCACTTTGTATAATTGAACATAGTTATAGAGTTGAATTCCATCAGTGTTTGCTGTCTCATTATTCTGTATCAATTTCCTTATGGTCAGTTTATGTGTCTACATTTCCCATGGTAGTTCTTACTTCCTGTTTTATTTTGGTAGTAATTTGTATCCTATGTCTTGCTTTTAGTCTTACTTCCCCTCACTTGTGTCTCATTGCCTTGAACATCCTCAGCTGTTGCTCTTTACCCTCCACTTTACTCTTGTATATAAATAGTGCTGTCTTCACTAAGTGTTTCATTCAGTTCCTCTAAACCTGTCCCATGGATTTAGTTTCACTTCACTCTGTGGACTTCATGTTTTGCTTTCTGGACACAGAAGGGAGGCCAGCAGAAATCCTACTGGCACCCTGTATCTACATTTTGGGTCCTCAACCTTTTACACTCCATGAAGTCAACAAACAAGCAGCATGTACATGAGTTCCAGATAGGGCTGCATGATTATGGTCGAGATTAGAATCAATAAAATTACAAAATAAGGATCATCAAAGACTCCAGTCACCCCAGACATAAACTGTTCAAATTACTATAGTACTATAAACTGTTCAAACTACTTCCATCAGGCAGGAGGTACTGCAGTATCCGGTCCCGAACCAGCAGACTGAGAGGCAGCTTTTTTCATCAGGCCATCAGACTGCTGAACACTTCATAGACATCTCACCTTCACTTACTGGAACTTCGACATTATGCACTCCATACTGTACATAAATACCATTTCTTTTGCACAATATCCAACTGCTAACCTCTGTACATATAAGGCTACAGTGATAGATGGAGCTGTACAACCACAAGAAGAAATAAGAGAAGCTTGAGAAAACCAAGGGTTGAGAGAGGAGCTAGAGAAAATGGGTTAAGGCAACGATGGTTTCTGTGTGAATTGTAGCACTTGGGGCAGTGACCCTCAAACTGGGTGAGTGGCTCCAGCAGAAGCTGTTCAGAAGAGCGCAGTTCATGGAACAACAAAGATACTACACAGAACCCTAAAGCTCTCAGGCCTTTGGTAGAGCACCCGAGCTCAAAGGATAAAGACCACCCGGAGGGCGCGTGGGATTTTTTTTTTAATATTTATATATATTTTGTCTATTCTCCAAAACATTTGTTACTTGCTGTGTTTAATGGCCACATACCATTGGCCAAATGAAATATGATGATGCGCTGTACAGGGTCGCCTTTTATGGGCATCTGAGCTGATGTTAGGACAGTTCATGCTAGCTACCATTGCATTGTTTTTCCTGGCCTTCATTCATTAATTATACTGGAGTTTGTCATGTCTTTTCAAGCGGCTGAATAAATTATTTGTGTTGCCTTGCAATGCAGACACAATTCTGCAACACTCTTCACATTTGATTTGTTCTTGGTTAACATCAGTTGCGGTAAACCCAAAGAATTTACAAACAACAAATGACGATCCACTTCTAGGAACATGCTCTTCATCGTGCCAGACATTTGATTTTCATTGTATATCTGTGTTTTAACGTAGCGTTATTCATCCAGACTAGTCCAGGAAACTTCGAGCTGCATGGTGTAGCTCACAGCTCTGATGGGTTCGTGCAGGTACGTCAGGTGCTTGATTTGCTTTTTCTTTGCTTTTTACATAATGGAATTGTATGTAAAATTAAATCTTGCTCGATCATGCTGATTAGTGGGAAGCCAAAATTGTGATTGAGATTAAAGTGTAATTAATTTTTATCTCAATCACTATTGCCTATAGGATTTTTAGAAAATTATTGAAAGTTCATGTTATTTGATTATTTTTATTTGTCCAATTATATTTGAGTTCTCTAAAAGAGAACCTAAAATAAAACATGGATGCAGTTGCTATTGAAGGAATTAATGAGTTCATAGGAGAACCTGAACTTTAATTGCATGAAAAATTATGAAAATTATGTCACAGTCCAAACATTTACTGTCCTCATTGTATCGCATGCAGATAAACCTAAAAAATCACAGTAGGAAAGAATGATGGTAGCGTTCCATTAAGTGGCATGATACGCCATCATATTGAAACCTTGCAGCTTGTATCTACTTTCAAAATAAAGAGGAGCATAAATAAACACTAATCTGTATATGTGAAAGAACTGCTCTCTGAATTTGCTCTTTTATTTCTGCCAGAAAAACCACAAGATAATTTTATTCACGAATGTAATGCATTCTGCCTATTGTGTCTCTTCTGTTGAAATAAATAGTTAAAATTGGGTCATGAATAACAGCTATATAAATACATGTCTTGCATGGTAGATAATTGACAGAGGATTAGGAAAAAGATAACATTTAACTGTGTTTATAAGAAATAACAACCACAAATTATTTTTTTTATTTGATTTTTGGTTATATTTCTTGGTTCACAATAAAACAGCTAACTTTTCTAATCTTTGTATACGTCTTTACATAACTGCAAATCTTAACATGTACTCCCCGTGACAGTGACTACATTACCAATTGAACTTTATTACACTGTTGAGTTTCCTCATCTCACGGAAGACTTAACTCACAAAGGAGTCTTTTTTTCACATTCCTAGGCTCTAATTAAGTGTTTAAGAGGCTCCTCAAGAGAATACAACTTAAGCTAAACATTGCTTAAGAGTTAATCAGTAGAGCCAAGCACTTTTTCCAACGGTATCCAGAGAATCACTTGAATTTTTGACTGTCTGCATACAGATAAACAAACTTAAAATTTCCCCTTAACAGTGTTTTATCCATTAGTTCTTGTGACTGCAGGGGCACATGGAATGGAATGAAGCCATTATTTAACCTATTAGTCATAGCTTTGTTTGACAACTCAAAATATCTCACAATACTCCTTGCCCTGCCACACAAAAGGATTTTGCACGGAACATTCTGATATTGCAAACATCTTAGATCAAACCACAGGAGAACACTCACAGATTTATCAAGTTAATCTTCACTGGCCGGAGTTCCAGTCAGGCGATGCTAGGCCTCCAGGCTCATAATTTGTCACATAACTCCTAATTCAGGCCTGGCAAGTTCACAACCTGGTGCCTATCTCAAACCTTGCCTGTTGTCTGACATTTCTCTAGTGCAGCTGTGTAAGCTTTTCTGAATGAGGTTAGTCTCTGGGGGTATTTGAAAGTCAGTGTGTCAGAAAATGTAAACTTTAAGTACTCATTTTCACTGATATTTTTTTAACTTCAACAACTAGACTATGGTGCAAAGACTAAATTTTAATCTGATTCTTGAGAATGAGGCAGATCACTGGAATCCTTGCTAGCTCAGAGTGAGCGACCTATGAGACACTCAATAACCACTTGATTACTTACGCCTGCTTGTTAACACAAACACTAATGGACAGCCTGTTAGGGTATGGGTAGACTAGCTCTGGTTTTGTGTTGTATCTTGTTTCATTTTTTTTTTTTTTTTTTTTTTGCGAGCAGGTGTGTCTGGGGTGGAGCTGGGTGACAGATTATTTTACTACCTATGTGGTAACACTTACTGGCCTCTGTGCGATACTTACTGTCTGCATTCCTTGCATTCATTTAACCTTTCTCCAGCGTCTGTTTCCACCGACTCACCTGTCCTTCCAATTGTGTCTCAGTCTGAAATCGCAGCTCCTTTGGTCTGTTTCAGATTTCACAGTGAAAGCCTTTCCTGTTTGGTTATTTAGCACTGTCTCTGTAAATAAAGGTTACATTAACTCAAACATTGTTCTTTTGAGTCTGGTTTTTTGGTCCACCTTTTGGCTCCACCTGATATAGTCACTCATAATGGTAGTGACTCATTGCACTTAAACATGTAGATATGGTGATGGCAACCTGCTGAAGTTCAAACTGAGCTTCAGAACTGGGAGGAAAGGTGATTGAAGTAACTTTAAACGTAGCATTGTTCTTGGTGTCAGATGAGCTGGACTGAAACTGCTGCAGACAATGATCCATAAAAGAGAAAATATCCAGTGAGTGATCGTTCTCAGTGTGTCTGAAAATGACAGCAGGTGCTGCTACTGTCAAGTGAGAGCAGGAAATCTAGACTACAATTTGCATGGCCTCTGCAAAATTGGACATTAGAAGATTGTAAAACCATTGCCTGGTCTGATGCGTCTTGACTTGTGCTGTGACATTCAGATGGTACTGACCGTACCATCTGAATGTCACAGCACAAGAATTTGGTGTAGATGAAAGGATTCATCTCACCAACTATTGGTGGTTCAGGCTGATGGTGGCAGTGACGTAATGATGTCAGAACTATTTCCTCAGCTCTGTTAGAACCAACTGAGCCCACAAGAGAATCATTCCTGATCATTTCCATCTCTTTATGACCACAGTGTACCTATTTTCCATCTGTTCCACGTCACAAAGCTCAGATCATCTAAAGTTGGTTTCACGAACATGACAATGAGTTTGTTTTACTGTAATGGTCTCCACACCCACCAGATTTAAATCCAGTTTAGCCCCTTTGAGATGTGATGGAACAGATTTGCATCATGAATGCACAGCTGACAAATCTGCAGCAACAACATCCTAAAAATTTAATGATCCCTTCTTGGTTCGGACCCATGTTTGAGGACTGTATTGCTTTTTTTAGAATCAGTCTGAGCATTTAACTCTTGCCAGCTAATATTACAGTGGCCTGTATGTCAACCCTGCCACTTACATAGGACAGAATGGCAATCCTGGGGTGAGATATATTTTCTATGAGAGCAAACTGTAAACAATTTGACAGAGATCTGCAAAACAGAACCATAACCCTAATGACCACCTACCAAATGCCATTTGTCATCATTTAAAACACAGGTAATTTAAACTTATGTTATAAAAAGAAGGTGGACAGGGTGCACAAAAGGTAAAGCTTACATGATTAAGTTGCCAGAAACCCACACAGGGCACCATTAAGAAGTATAATGCAGGTTTTACAAAATGAAAACAAGCTAATGTTTGTGTTTGTTGCTGGTTGCTGTGTGTTGGAGTCTTTGCTAAGTTTATCCCTTTAGCTTCATAGAACCCAGTCTATTCATTCAGCTATTAATTATGTCTGACAGGATCAGGATCAAAATCTTTTTCAGTTTTCTAAACCCTAGACAAATGAAAAGTCACAGGGCTGACTTTTGAGCCTTGCCAGTCGTGGGAAAAAATATTTATTGTACCGTTATTAAAAGCTTGATCTGTTTAAAGTCAAAAGTATTTTTGTCCATTTTGTTTTATCTATATTTGCGTTACATCCCGTCTGTGTTTTGGGGCTATTTAAGGAGAGAGTGAATCAAATGAGTCAAACGTTCTGGAAATGACTATTTTTCCAAAAATCCTCCACCACTTGGTTATCTGTTAATCCATTAATGTGGGATGAAAGCGTTCAATTTTAATGCACTTTTGGGGTGTCGTAATAGCATTTAAAATTGTATTATTAAAGTGCCACATAGCCTTTAAAGTGTAAGTGAAACAGAACTAGGAAACTAAGGTAGGTAGGTAGATGCCTGCAGAGTTTAAACATCACACTGTTTATGCCTCTGTTTGCCTACTGCGGAGTGTCAAAATGTAACAAAAGGCAAATGCGGCAATCTTCAGACAGCCCAGAAATTAGCCTGTCACCCCCGGCTGTTTTCAATCAGGCTAATTAAGAAAGTGCTGAAAAACTTTTTCCACACATTTGTCAAATAAAGAAAATTGCTGCAGCATGCCATGATAAGGATATTGAGGGTAAATTATTTTGTTTTGCAGTCACAAGTCAGAATATTTAAGCAAATATTAAAATATTTGCAAGTATTTAAAAATAGATTGTAAGAAGTGTGCATTGTTTTTAGCACATTTCGTGTGAGTTACATTGTGGGCCCAACAATGTAGGTTTATTCCTTCAGACTGGGAGTATAAGCAAAATGTTTTGAACTGCCCAACGGATATGTGCAATTTTTTTTTCATGACTTTCTTTCATCTTGAGAAGCAGTGGATTCTTTGTGGGGAGCAAGATATTAACGCTGATAAGCACAACTGTGTGGAGAAATAGGACAGCATTTTTCACACATCATTTGCTAGCCTTTTTTGCAAGGTGGGGCAAAAAGGGTTTGAGTGTTCTCTGCTGCCATAAAAGCAACATTAATTGCAGTCACTGAAACAGAACCATTCAGTGTTTTAGCAACATTAAAATCAGTTTCCAGAGCAATTAAAAAATATATTTTCTTCAACACAGGAAGGCAAATAAGTTAGCATGCATTAAATGTCCACTTTGATAGGAAGCTTTATACCACACTGGTGGGTAAGACGCCACACTGCAAAAAAAGGAATGACCTGCCAAACGATCTGACACAGACCAGCAGACCAGCACTCCTAAACCGAATGCACTAGACATGGACTACTGCACAGCAATTTCCTTATTTAGTGGTGCAGATCCATGCTTGTACCTGCTGTATCACCCTAATATGTATTGACTCAAGATTCAGTGCTTTGCAGTATTTCATGTTTCAGCTCTTTGTTCTGACAAAAATGCTAATTTTTAGGTTGTAAATTGAAAGATTTGGGTCTAAAAATCATTCCTTGATGGAGTTAAATGTGATAGAGTGTATTTTTAAGGAGCATTAGATTTACTGCTGATTTGCATGAACACTGTGAGGATGTTTCCCTGCTGGTCCTAATTATCATGCTATCCTCTGAAAAGGACAAACTACACCCCCAGATATTTACATGTTGTACTACTATCAGTCATTAAAGTCTTGTTGTACCCACTGTCTCTTTCAGCCTTTGTAATCTGCTTCAGCTCCAGACGATCGTTTGTTTGCACCCTGCCTACGATGTAAAAAAAACAAAACCCTCCTGTTTTTAAACTGTGAGATTACGATCCGATCAACAGAGAGATACCACCACAGACAAAAAAAGTATCAGCTGTCTGATGAGTTTAACTCACTTTTAATGTAGACAGGTTTTTCTTTTTACTTGACTGCTGATCGTCGCATCAAATGCTGCAGCCGAAATACTGATGACTAAGTAACAAGAAAGAAGTAATCAAGGAAAGTTATCTCAAATGTTCTGCTTTGATGACAAAACAACCGGAAGCTAAAAGCTCCTGCTAAGCACATAAATTTCAAAGCATTTTTTAGATTAGACAAGCCATGCGGTAATGATGCTTTGAGGCGGCAGAGAGATGAAACATATCCAAGCGGCACAGCTTGTAACTGAAAATTTTAGGGGATTGAGACAGCAGCAGATAGAATTTCATTTACTCATTCTCAAAACAGCTAAACACTATTAGCCAGCTCCCTGTGAAAACTCAATAAGCTACCTCAAAGCTGTTTTTTTGTCACCTTCAAGTTGCCTTAATACTGTTATTTTTTTTCCCCTTTAGCCAAACTCATACAGACTTTACTACGCCCACAAGGCCTATCACATTTACTCCCCTGTGATATCTGTCATGAAGGCAGTTTGTAGACCCATTTATAGGTTTATATCATTTTGAAAAATTGCATCAACAGCTCTGAATGGTCCCCTTGAGAGATAGAAGGCAGATGAGTACCTGGCACTGAACCCCCTTTCCCCCCACTGTAATAAATTTGTCTGGTTTGTTAAACACGTCTATATAACAAGACAGAGGACACAACACACACTGGCTGTTTATTAAAGTTGAATTTAATGTTAAAATCTGTAACATTGTGCTGTCGATTTTTCCTTTCATAGGGACTGATCTTTGCACTGGATTTCACCATCAGACAGAAGCTGCTAAACCACAAAATAGATGTGAATTATTGTTTAGTAGCTGCAGGCACCAAAACTGACATAATGACAGAGAGTAGAATTAAGGTCTGTGCTGTGCAGCGATTATGTCTGCAGAGAGTAATGTTTAGCATTACACATGCATACATCAAATATAGTTTGACGTGTTTTTTAATCTCTGATTGCCAGCAAGTACATTGTTTCTCGTTTATTTTTTGTGCTAAGGTGGTAGCCCACTTCTCAAAATTGAGTAAGCTAATTTTTTACAAAAGGACATGTTTAAATTATTGAAACACTCGGGCTTACGTCGACACAGAAATTCATCACAATAATGAAAAGATTACGCAAGATGAGTAATAAAGCGCAAACAATCTTGTAACTGCAAAATCAAATGTTGCAATGTACTGTATGTGGCAAAGCAAACTGCACAAAACATTATTCTTGGATGCAGCACAGTACAGTAATAATCTTTTGTATAAACGAACAGTAATACTGAAAAGTTTTCTGGCTATCTTTTGTAGTGTTTTTTTGTTTTACATTTAACTCACTTCTTTTTAGAAATTGCAATAAGTCACAGCTACATTTCATCATAAGCATATTCTGTCACTTGTAAACACTCATAATGCGACGAAGAAGACCAATATACAATAAAGCTACAAGCAAATATATTAGTACTCACCACTGCAGAGCAATGAGAAATCGTCTTTATATAAGAAATGTGATATCGAATTAGAAAGTTATTCATTCTCATATTAACAAATTACTTGACATTTACCAGGAATAATAATTAAGTGTTTAAAGTATAGTATACTGCTTTTACACCAAGAAGAAAGAAAGAGACCCATGCTGAAAGAAACTTTAAAGACACAACAAACAATTTAGTCACCGCTGAACAGAGAGAGGCACACACCGTGCTGTACATTCAAACAAACACATTATTTACACATAGAAACAGCAAAAATACTTTGATTAATACGTCTCAATATTTAACCAACCTCAATAAAAATAATTGGACAACTTAAAAATGCAAAACACTAAAATGCACAGCGTATATGTTTTCACATTCTTTGAAAAATACTTTCATGAGTCTATTAACATTCAAATCTCTTTAGGATAATTAAGGACATTTGTGTTGTGTTTGTATGGCTGTACCTTATGGTTGATTTACAAAAAAAAAAAAAAGTTTATTTTTCTCTATACTATGTGACAGCTGAATATCTGTTCGCTATGTGTTAATCAACATGGAATATAAATGACAAAATACCAAAACTGTATTTAACTTTGATCACAAAATCTTTTTTTTTTTAATTCCAAAGCTCGGTATGTTCAATAGGAAACCAAAACTATGATTATGCTTGATTACCAAAACAAGTGACAAATCTAATCTCTTAACAGCAAAATCTATAAATAGACCAAAAATATGAAAATTTTCATGTCTGAGACTTCATGAATGCTGAGTCAGTGAGGATCTGCCACAGTATGCTTCCACTGTAAACTGTAAATGCAACACAACAGAGGTTGTCGTACTGCCTGGTGCCATCTCAGCACTTGATGTTCACACAAGCAACAATTTCCATGCAACACAGGGAAACAGCGTTAAAACAGCAGTGGCACCGGTAGCGGAACAACGCTATCCTTATATATTGCACGTCACCATGCAACTTCCTGTATTGTTTTCCTTTCACTTGACTGAAAAATATAAATAAAACAATGACGCCCTAGCTCCTAGATGGCTAGTTTGCGTTCATTGAGCTGCCTGTTTATTGACATGGTGGAAATGAACTGGATTTCTCCTCTGGCTTATTGTAGGTCACCAGGAAACAGTTGCATAACCAAGAGTTACACACAGAGCCATGTAGTGCTAGAAAGAATTCCATCAGCAGCTGTTCCGCTGGTGACTCTCTGCAGCCACTCGTTCATGGCTTCTCCTGAAGCCATTAACGCCCATCCTTTGTGAAGTTCACAGCTGTTATGGGCTGAAATAAAAAACAGGCTTTTGATCTGATCTCCATCAGAACTGAATAATTTTATCATCAACTGAATGAGCTGTAGGACAGATGGCTGTGTTTAAATGCTTCTTACAGTGTTTTGTATCAAAGGGTGAACTTGAATGAACAAGAGTTAAACTTTTTGCTCTCAGTATTTCTATTTCTAAGCTAACCAAGCACCGTGCGCACTTTTTTGTACATCTGCGGTGTAATAATGCATGCGTATAAAGCTTTACACATGGAAATGTTTTGTGGTACACACACATCTGGAAATGCTCATGTTCAAGGGAATTCTTCAGGCTGAGCGCTGGGAGCGCTTCCATTTTGCGTTTTCACAGCGGTGTCGCTGCAACCAGCAATCTCTGTGTGCCGAGAAGTGACGTAGCTTCTCTTCCTACCAGGCAGGGAATGCTTCCTTCCGGTGCCACCTACAGCGCTGCCATCACCTTCAGCAGGGTCATAAACTACCACCATGGTGTTATCCATCCGTGTCAGTGTGTACATACTGCTCTGGCGTGTTTGGGTTAGCCGTGTAGACCGTAGTTCCAGCTCGTCGTAGCTGGACACCTTAATAAAAGGGCACCAACGAAATACTTGCTTGAAGCCTGCTCGAAACCTGTTGTAGTGAGAGAAAAACACATGACAAAAAAATGAGTTCATTTGTCATTTAATTGGCCTTTATTTCTGTTAAATCTTGCATAATTTCTTCTAATTGAAAAAGCAAGTGTTCCCCTCCTTGGCTTGTAAATGAACCACCCTATGAGGTGAGGAAGGCATACAGCAAACTGCTTTCTGTATCACTTGGTTATTGTTGTTCTCATAAGCCAATTTGTGTCTCTGTGTTTTGAATGTTCTATTCTTAGTGACCATGGTGGCAGGCTGGTCTGCAACGCATGAAGGAAATTGTTTTTCTGCATAGTGAGGTGCAGAACAGCTGGCTGTGTATCATCCACTCATCCATCCATCTGGAGAATGCTATCACTCTCTGAAGTCACCAAAACCTTTTATAGAAATGCCTTTTTGGTCTATTTTTCATTTTTGAATTCATCTTTGGCAGAGTGGTGGCACCATTGAGACAACTGTTTCTGTTTCTGGCACTTGAAAGTATCTCCACTTTTGACTGGGAGAAACTAGTATCAGCATCAGTATAAGTGCTGTGCAGATTTAAATACCCTGTCATTTGAGTGGTAGGGGTTGTGGAGACAGCTGCTCCAAAGAGCCTCTGAGAAAACTACCAAGAAGGTCATTTTTCTCCTTGGTGAAGAGAGTAATGAGGCCACTGAATTTGTACCTGAGAACTATAACTGTCCCAAGCCTGGACTGAGTGGTGGTAACACAAACATCCTCTAGTCCAACCCTCAGGTACCCAATGACCTATCACTTGCCGAAGCTGCTCTTGAGGCCTGTGGCCACGACTCAATGTGGCCACAAGTGGATCATGGTCATCAGTGATGAGAAGATCCGACAAACACATCATCACCCACCAATCTACACTGATGAGTTGCTTGCCCCAAGTTATGTGTCTAGAATGCCAAGGCTCACACTGGGTAAATGCAGGACAAGGTTGTCTGAGAGGCCAGTCAGTGTTGAAGCACCTTAGGACAGTGTCTGCAGTTGGCTTAAGATTCAAGGGCAATTCTGATGAGTTTCAAGACACATATCATGAGTACGCTCTGTATCTTATCGACACAGACACAGGGTCATGTCTTCATTTTCACCTTTGCCTTTAGTGGGAAGTGAAGTGGTGTCTGTCATTATTAGTAGGGATGCTAGATGTGAAGCTGCAATGTAGTTGTCTGTTCTGCATTGTTGACCAGGTGTGGCTAGGATAGCAAATGTTATTTTGGAGGTAGCATTCCCCCAGGTAACTACTGGCAATAGTATTGCAACTGATATATTACTACTGAAACACAGCTACTTGAGTTAGCTAACAGTTAAGCATTAGCTGACTTCTTTATGATAAGTAGCTTATGATACTTCTTGGATAGAGAAGCTTACTTTGCATAGCTAACATTAGATAACACTGTAGGCCTTCCTAGTCATCATACAAATGCACTGAGGGAATGACAATCCCTTAACTGCTTTCATCTCAATATAAACAACAATCATTATGGGCGCCGGTTTAGCTCAGTCGGATGAGCAGGTGACCATATGCCGCGTGCCTTAAAGCGGCCACCCCGAGTTTGAGTCCGACCCGTGGCCTCTTGCTGCATGCCTTCCCCTCTGTCTTTCCCTCCGCTTTCCTGTCAGTCTTCGCTGTGTCTATCCAATAAAGCCAATAAAGTTAAAATGCCAAAAAATATATTGAAAAATCAAATCATTATGTAACACAGGTGTAAAAGACCTTGAATGAATTCCCTCATGCATCAGGTGCCTTTGCAAAATTAGTTGCACATTTGTTGTCTTGTTAAGTAGCAATGCTAAATTAGCAACACTGTTGTTACCCACCTGCTGTTGAGGCAGCAGTAGATGATGGGGTTGTACATAGTGGAACTCATTGCAAGCCACATGATCGACAGGTATACCTGCTGGATGTACTTCCATTTGCTCAGAAACTTGTTGAGACCTGTTGCAATGAAGTAAACATGGTATGGCAGCCAGCAGAGAGCAAACGTCACCACTACAACAATCATCATCTTAACCACCTGAAACAGAGAGAGTGCAAAATGATGAAAAGCATAGATAAATGACAATCATTTGAAAGAAGAATACGGTGCACATAACTTCAGTCCAAAAGCAGGAAAATTATACTTTTATTACTGTAATGCTGTAATAGGAAAGCAGGATAGCATGTTCCAGTTTCACTGATTTAATATCAATTCCACATCTGATCTCAATCTACAGCATGACTACCACACAAATACGTGAAACACCAAATAATTAGTACCAAAAATAACTCTTCTGCCAACTCTGTTATGGGAAAAGAGATGCTAAAATTAACGTTAAATGTCCCTGGATCAGACCGAGGCAATAACAATTCCTTAATTGGCTTACTTCTGCTTTTTATACATGGAAATGGAGTAATGCTAATAATAATAATAACAATAATAATGTAATTCAGAATTTTTTCAACTGAAACATTTCATAAAATCATTTTGAATTGAATGACATCTGAAGAAAATCTGGAGAAATCTGTCATGAAGATCATTACATGGACTCAGGAACACTGTCTGTGAGCACAGTTCACAGATTAGCCATACATGAACATGATTCAGAAATGCTGTCATCTTCTCTGGACCAAAGCTCATTGAAAATGGACTGAGGGAAAATAGAAACTGTTCTGTGGTCAAACAAATCATAATTTTCTTCTTCTTCTTTTTTGAAAAATAGACTCTGCATCCTCCAGACTAAAAACAAGAGACTCGTTATGACCATTCAGTTCAAAAGTCGTAATGGAATTGACGGCTTAATAGGCACCATCAATGCTGAGAGGTATTTATAGGTTTCAGAATAACATGTGCTTTTTTCTAGGGAAGAAATTGGCAAAAAGACCTTTCAAAACCACATAGTGCATCTATAACAGCACAACTTCATAGAAGAACAGTCCAGGTGCTGAACTGCCTTGCCTGCAGTTCAATTCTTTCACAAACTGAAAACATTTGGAGCATCACAAAAATTTAAACAAATGAGAAAGAAGACCCAGGACCACTGAGCATCTAGGATTCTGTATCAGTCAAGTGTTTTAGCATGTTTATATTCCCCCAGCATTCCAGTTTTTCTTTTCTCTTTTATCTATCTCTGTTTTGTTGATGTGTTACTTCCCTTGCCTTACTTGTTTCTACTTCCTGTTTTATTTTGGTAATTGCGCTTCTTTGTTTGTCCTGTGTTTTTTCCAGATAACTTCGGATCATTGAGCTATTGTTTTTGTTTTGTTTTTTCATTTTACCTACAGCTTGGGTATGAATGCACTGTTTTATCTTTTGTAAGTTTATTAAATTCCCTTTGTTAAGGTTAATAAAAATCAAGTCAGAGGAAAACCTACTTTTTTGCCTGACTGATGGCAGTTCAGGCAATTCTGAACTGCAGTGGATTGTATCTGGGTGGTTACCAGGAACAAAATCTCCAATACTTTGTTTCTTCAGAGAGAGGCTAGAGAGGCACCATGAGCAGAAAGCTTTGCAGATACAAAACAGACATGCCTGAGTCCTCCCTGAAATCTAAACAAAGTCTTGGAACCCTTTGTTTTGAGTATATGTTTTAAAAAGAAGTTTATGGCATAATACAAACTATGCGGTAAACCTTACTAGGTGGCTGCTGAACAGGGTTGAAACACTTAGTTGCTGTTTTATTTAATGACAGTGTCTACATTAAATGAAGGATGATACCCAAAAGATATAATACAACTTAAACAAGTCAAAAGACCAATAAAAGACCAGGAACGCCTTGTGTGTGTAAGTATAAATGTTTCCATTGCATGTACAATGATCTGTAGCAAAAGAATCCTCCAGCGGTGTAATTTATGGGGAAAAGCTGAGGGGAAGGTTTTGACTCCAAAGTTTATTTTACACTAGATTATTTGTAGGACCTCTCTACATTTATAAAAGGCTGGACATTTTGTTTGTGTGTCACAGAGCCTTGAAAGGATGACAGAAGATAAAAGAGCAAGACATAGTGGCAACCATTGCTTGTATCCATTTTGATTTCGAAGGTGTTAACTGATGGTAACTTTACCATTTATATCTTATGGTCTATGCTGTTATTTATTTATTATTCTTGTCCATCTTTTAGTTGTTTTTGACTTTCTTGCATTGCCTATGGAGCCAGTTTTCAAACCTATTTTCTTCCTTTAAAGATCTTTAAAACATACAGTCTTTTAGAATCATTGTCAATCTCTCTGTGTTTACCAGCATGCCTTCTGCCCCTCATCTCGAACTGGTTTGAGTTGGCAGATGGGTGCCCCTTCCTGAGCCTGGTTTTGTCAGAGATTTCTTCCTGTTAAAAGGAATTTTTTCCTTGTCACTGTCTCCAACTTCTTGCTCACAGGAGGTCATGTGATCGTTGAGGTTTTCCCTGTATCATTTTAGGATCTTTACTTTACAATATAAAACACCTTGAGGTGGCTGCATTTGTGATTTGGTGTTATATTAATTATATATATGAAGTAATTCACTTGAACTCGATTGAGCTGAATTGAAATGCTTTCAGTGAACACTACAGGAACAGCTGTTAAAAATCTTGCTGCACTTTTTGATTTCTTGCGAATATACCTTGGAAGGCAAAGCCAAACAGGCACTTCCTCTTCAGGCTAAACATGTTCATAACTTAACAGAACGACAGACACATTTGCTAAATTCTCTTATTTTGTTTAAATGGTCCATATTTGGACGGCCAGAAAACGTAATCACACAAACTTAAATATTTACTTTAAGAAGTATGCTTTAAATAATAATAATGAACTATTATGTTAACAAACATAATATTAAAGGGGGAACAGAATATAAAGCATTTCTTTGAAGATTAGGTATCTGTACCATTGGGCATCAAACAAAAGTATAAAAAAGCACCTTTTTGGTAAATGAGTATAGGACAGAGTTTGTTTTTCAAGCTTTTACAGTAAAATGTAGTCCACAGTGGTCAACAGTAAAAATAACCCACAGTCCCTTCCTTATGCAACTATGGTCCATAAACAATGTTAAAAAGGATATTCTGTGACGCACAAGAGACTGAAACAAATAATGGCTAGAGTGCAAAAGGTTTATTTCTACATACTCTACCTTGGGTGTTTTGGAGGTTATTGAAAGGAAAGAGAATATATGGGGACAAAGGGCTTATTCTGTCTAGCAGTGTACTCAAATGAGCTTTGAATTCAAAGTGACATCAGACAATATTAGAATGAAAAATTGAGGACAAACAGGGGCTCATACCTAAAATCATATGCTTTGTAACAGTCATGTTAAATTTAAGTGAAATCCAGCGAAAACAATAAGTAAGATGTAACAACAATTATTTAAAACCGAGCTCACAGTATTGGCAGTAATTTAGCACCAGGCTACTTATAAAGGCAGCAACTGCAAGAGTAAAGTATTCAGTCTAATATTCAAGCAAGCACTTTGACAAGAGTGGGAAGGAAAAACTCCCTTTTAACAGAAAGGAACTGCTGGCAGAACCAGGATCAGGGAGGAGCATTTGGGGTGAGGGGAGGAAGACAAGACACATTTTCCTAAAGAAAAAAGGATTTCAGTCTAATACCAGTATTAAAAAAAAGTCATCTAAAACACACACACACACACACACACACACACACACACACACACACACACACACACACACACACAACATAAACAACAACAAAAAACAAACAAACACACTTAGGACTATGAGAAATTAGAGGCAGTAGTTCCATATTATTGTGTTCTACGTGCTTGGTTTGATCCCAGGAGGAGACACAAATCCATCTGCATTGGAGGCCTACACTACGAAGCAGCATTTCATCTTATCCAGGTGACTCTTGGGATTAATCCTGGGGCTTCTGTAACATGAAGGTGGCTTACCTCGCCATGTACATGGATATGTAATTTATGCTTGGAACAGGTTAAGTTCCAGATTAAAGATATTTTTAACCCTACAAAAAAAAGAAAGAAAAAAATACAGTTTTGTTATTCTACTGTACAAGAAGTGACATTCAACTATTTGTACTTGTGGACTGTGTATCGCAGGTAGACTAAGCCTTTGAATGCTGTCTTTGTATTTATTCTTTACTCCCTCTCAGATCATTAAATAGTAGTATAAGTAACCTTAAATTTTTGTCCCCCCAGCCTCTGCTTTTTGCTGTCTTGGCTCAACACTGAGGCGTGCCCAAGCCATCTCAGAGACATGATCTCACCAGCATGTCTTAGAAATGCCTGAATGAGTCATTCTATATAGATGCCTAAACCACCTGAAATGACTACTTTTGATCCGGAAGAGCGGCTGCTCTTCTCTGCTCCTTAGTGACTGAGCCTCACCTTATCTCTCAGGGTGAGAACAGACACTCTTGAGAGGAATCTCATTTCCGCCACTTGTATCTGTGATTTCATTCTTTATATCACTATCCACAGCTTATGGCTGCACATCAGCCAGTAAATTGACAGCTTTGCTTTCATGCTCTGCTCTGCAGTCACCGTGACAAACAAGTCGCTCACCGACGAACTGAGGTGCTTGTTATCAATCATCTGCTCAACACTTTCCGCACTTGTGATCAAGGCTCCTAAATACTTGAACTCCTCTTGACATCCAATCTAAAGCGCATATATCTATCTATCTATCTATCTATCTATCTATCTATCTATCTATATAGATAGATAGATATAGCCTCTTAACAACAACAACTAACAGCCTATTGCAGTAAATCTACCCCATGCAAAACATAATTGAGAAATGTGTGTGAAAGACTAAGTGAATTCAGTTCAATTTAAAGAAAATTGTTTTTATGGGTACGATAATTTTCCTTTAACAGCAGGGTAGCAGGCAGGCAGATGACAAAACACAGGAAAAATCTAAGGAAAATCATAATATGATTTAATCAGTGTCTAAAATTTGGACTCAACATATTTTCTCTGGTTTATCTTGAGAAAAGATACTAAATACTTTTGAGACAGCTACAAAAGACAGTCTGACACCTGCAGTTACTATCCTGTAGGGCCCTTTTGTCTGAAGAGGCCAGTGCAACACTCAAGTCATCAAATCCTCATGGTCAGGACCTTGATTGGTTATTTGATGCTGGCTTCAAAAGCCCCCTCACTGTGCTAATGAAGAAAATCAGCGTTTGATAATGGGAAGACTGCATTTTAACCCATATCTTGATCTTTTACTAACGCGATTCAATAGCGTTTTCTTCTAAAACTAACCAAAACTGCTAATTATTGCTAACAGGAGCTAGCCTCCGCTGGACAAAAACACTTTTCTTTTTAATCATAGTTAAGACTTTTTGTCCAGTGATTTTCCCAACTTAACCTAACCTCAGTAAAATGCTATTCTAGATTATTTCCAAACACACTAAGAGTGCAGAGTAGTACTCCTCTATATTGAAATGAACCAACTGAGGTGGTTTCAACATTTACCTCGGATGCCTCCTAGGCAATGTGCTTTAGTCTAACTGAAGGAGGCCCTGGGGCAGACATGAGTGGACATGGAGTGGTTATATCTGTTGGTTGGTTTGGGAATATCTCAGATTTCCCAGGAACACCAGAGTAGGTTGTTGCAAGGCAGATGCAGATGAGCAGCAGAAGACGAATATCTGGATGGATGTAAAAGGAACCCAGTGTGTTCAAATATGACACTAAAGCCTTCTGACCAAACATGTGTTTGTCTAAGAGTAGAATCTCAAGTGTTTGTATTCAGTATTACATCTTAAAAACATTGTGTTAGTCAAGCCTAAATTGGCGTACAGTAGCATGCCTCTGAAACCTTTAAGCTATTTTATATCAAGACATGTAAAAGGAACTAAATGAAAGTGGTCCTTTCTCACTGAATATTACATTACATGCTGTATTGCAGGGGTGTACTTGGTCCCCTGTTGGTGTGAAACTTGTAGAGGAAGAAAAGCACAAAAATATGTTGCTTGCAATGTGGAAATCAGCCTGAGGAGCACAGAGTGGGAATCAAATGTAGCACAGAGTCCAGCACCAACATTAAATTCATATATATTTATATCACATATATAGGTTATATACATAATTTAACTGCAAAAACAAAATTAAGCCAAAGTGAACATACTAACTGAACCTTTCTTTAAAAATCTCCATTACCACAATATTTCACATCTAAATAAAATGAAAAGTGGGAAATGTGCAAACAAAAATGGGACATTTTGATTTAATGCTCAGTTCCTTTTGAAAAAACCCAAAAAGTAATAAAGCTAGTGAGATATGAATAATTTAGAGTTAGACCGTAAACCACCAAAACAGTCTTGGGGTTTGCCCTAACACTGGACTTCATTAAGCTAGTAAATAACCACACATTACTGAGCATGAAACTAAAATGAGTAATGCTTCGTGTGGAACAGATATCGCCAAATAGTGAGTTTAAATAAAACACAATATTGATTAACTGATTAAGCAACAGAGAAACTCATTCAGTAAAATGAAAAAATGAACGAGAAAATAATGATTACTAATGACCTAGAATGAAGTTTAGATATTAGCAGCTGTGAGAACTATTAGTATATAAACAGTGAAGCTTTAAAGCAAAAATATTCATAGAATAATGTAATAATATATTTAATTACAATAATAATAATAAACGATATTTTGAGAGCAGACAAACTGTAGATAAAAGAAAGGGAGACTCAAGGTACAACAGGGTCTGAGTAGAAATCTACCCATGATTTGTGCCTGCACTGAGGGCTTCAGCTGGAGTCCTTGTCAAGGTGTGAGGCCGATATTTAATTGCTGTTTTGATCAGTCACTGACGAGAAGAAAGAGTGTGACACACCTTAAGGTCAGCATGCACTCAAAAAATAAATAAAAAAAACAAAGCAGCAAAGTTATATGGTATTATTAATGACCTTTAATAAAGCTTTTGTAGCATAACCCTCCACACTGACTGATGCTTGTATGACTGTCTCTCTCAGGCCATGGATCAACCCAGATGGGATTAAAACATTTCATTATTGCTGATGTTAGTGTTACACTTGCACACGATACAGGTTAACACTGCTGTACTGAATATCTACAAATAACTCATCTTGTAATGTAATCCACACCGATCTTTACCTTCTCACATATCATTCTCAAGACTCTACCAAGAAAGAAAAACTGAGCACAAACTACCTTAAAGGACTGCACAGCGGTCTTGCGACAGGTCACTAGTGTTTCATGTGTCAGACTGACATTTTCAATGCACAGCCCCAGGCATGAGCTTAAAATAGAGTACCCATGGTGCTGTGATTGCAGAAGAATGGATTAACTCAAAACAATGCAGCAGTGTGAATCCACTTTTCATCACAACGATGAGAAATGATGCACACAATCAAGATTTCTTTTATTGCTTTGTCTCATCTCGCAGACCTGTTGCACAGGAAATCTATTATTAGGATGAAAAATTACAAAACTGAGCTTAAATGTGTCTTTTTTATGATTGGTTCAAACAAACAAGACACTGTCAAATCATTTCTGTATTTATTAGGTATTTTTATTGCAGTTTGTTTGTCTGGTCCAGACTAAAATATACACTTGTATTTGACTTATGTGAGGTCCCCCTCAGGTTTTGCATGAACCATAATTAATATTTGTTACACATTTCTTTCACTGAGTTTGAACATTAAGTTTCTAGATGATAGCATTAACATGTAGCTAAATTTTTAATATGTCAAAGCTTTACAGAGCTAATATTAGTAGATATACCTTGTCTTTAGTACTAAATAGCAGATCTTGCTGACCTAACAAACAAATTAGATTGTAAACATGGAAAAAAAAATCATACCTACAAACAACTTTCATATTAGCTTTGTCATTTATCATGTTAATTAGCATGCTGATTGGTGCTCAGGCAGAAGACCCACTGAAGGCAGTTTGGCATTAGAAAGATGTGAGCAAATCATGTCATGAGATGTTCCAGAAATGCGGTGAGAAAGAAAGACGTGATTCGGCAGTTCAAAGTATTAAGATTCATTCAAGCGAAGGTATAATTTGGCTGATGATGAGGACATTGTTTTGCTAGATAATTTTAAGTAAGTGAGCAATTTATCAGGTAGTAGGCATTCTCCTTTTACCTCTGCTTTAAAGATGATATATTGAGTTACACATTCAAGGTCACTGGTTCAGTTCCAGCCAGAGGAACAACTCCACTTTATGGGTGTGTAAAAACTCTTCCAAAGCAAACCTGCAGAGCTAGTCCGACCCCCTGTAAATAATGGAGCAGCTGAAAGTAACTTCCAAATCTTTGGCCCGTTTTCATCATGTTTGCAAAAGAACCGTCTTGTAAAAGCTGAGGAGTTGACAGCAATGAGCAAGATGCAGCAGCTGCGTTGTTGTCTGTACGGTGCTATAACACCCTGCTGTTTGTGAAATTATGATAAAAAAGGAATCTATTTTCATGGATGTGAACCGTTACCGGGGTTTTTTGTCAATTAATATAAATTTATAAGTAATATATGTAAGTAATAAGAATTTTTTTTCTGAGTAAAGAGGAAAGTGTTACCAATAACAACAAGGAAAATAAAGTTTTTTTTCCTTTCTGAGATAAGCTACTACACATAGTTCCTTGTTAGTTTACTTAATCAGTTTCATCCAGATTCAGTGAAACGTCTCGGACAAAACAGGGAAAAGACATACATGCATACATTATGATCTTTGTAGTAAGATGTCACTATAATTTCTTTTTGCACTGAAACATTCTCGCAGATTAAGCCTGATTAATTGTAAGATTACATTAAATCTGCAGACTGTATAACAAACAAACAAAATAAATTCAATCTGTGTTGTTGGTTTATGAGCAAAATGACAGAAACATGGTGACAGGCTTGCAATTTCCCAGTCGCACAGTAGACCAGCCCTGACACATACTTTTTTCACTCTAATTACAAAACAAATATTAAGGGCCATAAATTGGCTTGAATTTTTTCCCTGGCCTGTCTGAAAATAACGTTTTAAATTTGTATTTCCCCCTTCATGATTTCTTTCTTTTTTTCTTTGC
Organism: Simochromis diagramma; assembly: GCF_900408965.1. Lineage (NCBI taxonomy): Eukaryota > Metazoa > Chordata > Actinopteri > Cichliformes > Cichlidae > Simochromis > Simochromis diagramma. The sequence goes on along the minus strand of NW_024386792.1, from coordinate 7,479,698 downwards.
TTTTTTTCATATTTGTCACACCTACATGTTTCAGATCACCAAATAAAATTTTGTATTACAGACAAAGTTAACCCAGAAAATGCAAAAGGTACTTTGTAAATGATGATTTTTTTTTTTTTTTACTAAGGAAAAAAAGCTTTCCAAACCTGCCTGGCATTATGTGACGAAATTAATTGACCTCTGTTATTAAATCATGAATTAACTGTGATTAACAACATTATATTTGGAAAGCTGAATTCACTTTCACTAGCCAGGCTCAGGCCAGACCTGTTGATTTAAGAAATCACTTAATTAGATGCTGTCTAACAAAGTGAAATAGGCTAAATGCAATAAGCTGCCAAGCTTTGCACAGTCATTTATATGGTTTAAGGGGCAAATACTTTTTCATACAGGAAGGTTTTTCTCCTTAACAAATGAAATTATCATTTTTTTAAAACCGATTTTATATTTACTCTAGTTATCTTTGGCTATAGTTAGAATTCTGTTTCACTGTGGTCAAAGTGAGCTGATATGACTGAAAAGCTCTGACAACAGGATGTTTTTACTTGCTCGTTCGTCTAAGAAGTTAGAGGGACATTTATTTGGTGTAACATTTAGAAAAAAGCTTTTATTTTATTTTACTTATCATAACATAAGTTGTTATGTCGAATCAGTCACATATTATTTAACCTCAGTCTCCACTTACACAACTGTAACTGTAAATAACAGCAGTTTGCAGACTAATGACTGAAATAAGAGCAGTGCAAATAACATAAGTTCATTTTTTACACTGTATTCATCCTGGGTCTGTTTTCATTTATTATTTCATTTTTAAATTCCAACAATTAAGTAAAATTGTATTCTTGGATGTATCTATTTATTAGATTTTATGTTACAAAGTTAGGAAAGCTTAAGTCGAGCTAAGTTGTGCTTGATGTTTCCTTACACATAAAACAATCCCAGTTTCTTTCTCACAGTGACGGCCACAGTTGATTATTTTAACCTTAGTTTTGGTCCAGCACGATGGCCATGTGGCAGACAACGCAGAGGGCATCAATCAGAAAAAGAAAATTGTGAGTGATTCCAGAAAATATTGAACTGATTCTGATGTTTTTGTATTTGCTTTCATTTTTTAGCACGTTTATGGAGCTAATCATGTTTATTGTGCAGTGAACTGACTGCAAAGCTCATGGTCAGCATGCTCAAAAAAAAGTTAAACTCATAGACAATGCGTACTGACAAGCCTTTCCACTGTGAACCCATTAAATTTAATTTGTAAAACTAAACTGGGACACAGCTAATGAGCCATAGCTTTGTTCACTAATACCATGAAGAGCTGAAAGCAATTTAAGGTCAACTTGGAGTTGAGTTTCCTTTAAAATGGGCTCACAATGCACAGTTTGACATCTTCTATGCACATTGTCTATAACACTTTCATAAAGGCGACACAATCCTAAAAAAACATGAAGTCATTTTAGGAACAGGAACCCTGACACCATCTGCATTTACTTACTCAAATGAGTTATAGTTATAGTGTCTATTTAGCTGTAGACACAACAATATTTCCATCAGATTCATTTACATTTCTGTGCCAGTCACCAAGCTGATTTTTTTTTTATGAGTTTTCAAATTGATTCGGCTCACTGAGCTGAATATATATATTTATTTATTTAGTATGTTTTGCCTGGAGCACCATAAAAACATTAGCTTGTAAGCCTGGTGCTGTTCTCTCCTTTGTGTAATCTATTCTGACCAGAGACTCAGAGCACTGTACTCTCAACCTGCATGACATTCATGTGCTCAGATAAACACACTGTAGCATGTAAACCAGCAATGAGAACAGAACAGTGCTTCATCAATTACAAAAAACAAAAAAATTAAATGGTAAAATTAAGATTTAAACAATTCTGCTCTAAAATAAGTGAACAAAATATATGTCTGGGGTCAAATCTGAATATGTCTATGCACAAAACCCCGAACAGACATATATCTATCGATCGATATATATATATATATATATATATATATATATATATATAATTACAAGCACATCATTTAATAAATGTAATGAAGGTTAGATCAATGCAGTTCTACTGTTGAGTGGACCTTACATCTCCTCCAGTGATTTCCAATCTATCCAATATATTTACCTTTCTTAGTGTTGTCTGAGTAAAGTAAATATGTTTTGTTCTTTCATAGATATAATTTTGCTGGCACCGTGAAGACACCGTGAAAGGCATTAATAACAGATCATGCCTGTTAGCAAATAGACATTTTATTTGAAGAAGAATTAAATGTTTTTGACAAAATTAGAAAAAGGTCCAAAGCTAAACCAAAGCATAATCTGTGTGCAGCAGCATTAGCTAGATAATAGTTGTGGGTGAGCCAACAATGGTTGCTTTTTTAAAATGCCTTTGTAGTGGGGCGTGGTCTGCGGTGCCACTGCAGGGAAGGCGGACGCACCTGAGGGACATCCCCAATTGTCGCATAAAATGGAAACTGGGTCCTGTCGTTAAATTGTTGTTGTTGGTGTTTGGCTGGCGCCTGGACATCGACACTGCCGCCACCCCCACTGGCGTTCCCCAACAGTGTAGGAGAGGGGGCCAGCAGAGTGGGGCCAGCCAGGACGCAGCCTGCCTCTGCGCCCATACCCACTTCTTGGGTGGGAGCACCTGGAGCCTTGCAGGTGCCTGCACCCGCTCCAGCTCCCCGGAGGAGGGCCGCAGAGGAACCATTGTGTCCTCAACCTTTGCAGCCAGAGCTGGAGGTGGAGGATGAGGCACGCAAGCGACCTCACCAGCCGGAGGTAGAGGATGAGGCGAATGGGGGACCAGCTCGGCCTGAGCCCAGAGGTCCGGGTGGCGGAGGGACTGGCCGTGCCACCCGGTACAGTGGCGTTCTCACTGGAGTCTGTTGCACCTGCAGGACCTGCCAAGCTGGAGACAGAGGTCAAAATGTGCGGGAGTCCTGCCAAGCCCAAAGTTGGCATGCTGTTTGATCCGGCCTCTCTTCCATCAGAGGCCGGCGTGTTGTGTGGTCCTGCGTGCCGGCTGCCTGCCGAGCTGCCGGACCTCACAGCCACGACTGCTGCGCTGCCCTGAATTGCCACATGTGTGTCCCCCGGCCCAGCTCCTGGGCCACCGCTGGACAAGTGGGTGGCCCCTGGACCCACCTTGTCATTGGTGCCGCTGGATACTTGGGCGGCGACCTGAACAGACACCTCCCTGTCGCTTGGGGGTGGTTTGGCAAGATGGCCTCAGTTGGGCGATGGCGGTATGTGGCATGGCGTGGTCTGTGGTGCCGCCCCTGTGGCTGGTCTCTACATCTGTCTAACTGGGTCCCCAAAAAAACCACCCAAAGTACAGCCAATACAAACTTATTGAAGTGAGACTAGAGCAGACTAGCAGATATTTTTTTAAAAAAAACAAAACAAAACATAGAACTATGAAACATATACATAGTCCAAGTTTAAATTGCATTAAAGTACAATTTCCAATAATATTTATTTTATAAATAACTGAATATATCCATATGGATACACGCATTTGTTATACAAATATGGGTCTATGTGGGTCCTTCTAAACTGGCTGTAATCTGTACTTTAAAAATATTATGACAAACCTAATTTATCACAATCAGCTCTACAGCAGTTTGAAGATCTGCTTTGTGTTATTTTCTCTCTCTCTCTCTCTCTCTCTCTCTCTCTCTCTCTCTCTCTTTTCTTTTTGTGTGCATTTTTTTTTTCAGTATTTTAGACATTTTCAAAATTAATACCCACTGGTTGGTTGGACAGTCACTAGAGCTACAGTCATTAGAAGAAAAGTGCTACATCAATAGCCTTACAGCAGTAATCCATTATTTTTGACAGCAGGCAGCAGAACAAGCTACCTGTGAAATATGGTGTGTTTTAACAACAGCTGCATTCTCACAACTTTAAATTTTCTAATGGAGACTACAAGGTTAAAATTATTTGTCATCCACTTCCACTGGATGTTTATTCCAAGGGAACGCTACACTAACCACGGCATGTCCAAAGAAGTACACAAAATAGGCCCAGAGAAAATAATTAAGTTTGGTGGCAGTCTGAAAGTCTTCCCCTCATTCAACAATAAACGTTTCATCTACAGTGACTATATCATTAAAAAAACAAAAGTTTAAATACAAATCCTAAATGTATGTGCACTGCTGCATAATTCCTCTGCCTTGGTGCATGCTGAAATGGTTTCTAGCTTGAGCAAAATAAAGACAAATATATGCAGCATGGTTTGCTGTCCTTAACCTGGCTTACTTTAGGTTATAAAACAGAAGCAAGATGAAAGTACTCTGAAGCTTCAGGATTCTCAGTGGCAGAAAAATACTTATTCCCATTTCTCTGCCTTTAAGCATTCAACAATTATCACATTCACAGTTGCAAATTGGGTTCCCATAGGTCATATCTTGATTTTTCAGATGCTGGTGTATTATTTCCCCTGTAAGCCCGCTTACCTTCCTTTTAGCCCGGAGCTGTCCATGATAGTTATCAGACGAATCTCCAGGGATCTCACCACCCCATAGTGTCAGCCCCACTATGGTGTAAGTAATGCCCATCACCACTAAGGGCAACAAGTACACCAGGACTGTTACTATGATATGATACCTAAGAAGAAAGTATAAAAATTGTCAAAGAAGTGGGAACATTTAAAAAAGAATCATACATAACTCACACATAGTATATGTTTCATGCTGTATAAACATGTCCACCTCTGTGCTCTTAGTTCCTGTTGCAACTGATAAATGTAACATTCTGGGAACACTTGCACTATAATCCCAAATGACTGCATTTGGTGCTACCTTCCAGAAAAAATAACAAAAGACAATAAATTAACAAATTGTTTTGGTGTGTTTACTATATTTTGTATTTTTTGAATGCTTCTCTATTCTTATTTACCTCTGAAAAAAAACATAGTTTCTCTGGAATGCTATTTTTTACTCTCATAATGCTAATGAATACGACAGTAAACACTGCAATATTTCATATTTTGCCATTTTTCTGACAATGGCACAAGTTTTCATCAGATGTAGTCATAGGGTTTATGTTTTCCAAATACTTGCAATGTCTTTACCTTTTAAACAAAACTACCACTGTACAACTATATACTTACAAAAATTAAATCATTATGTTGTAAAATCGCTATTTTCTGCTGAGCTTAGCACACATAATGCTCAAATATTTAAAATGAAGGATGGGATTTATTTCTTTATTTCATCTTGCTTGTATTATTTGTATAAGTACATCCAACACATTCAAACATCAGACATAGCAGAAAAAACAGATAAATCTTTCTCACATGAAGGAGTCATCTATCCTGTTGGGCCAGGCCACATAGCAGACAGTCCTTTGGGGTATGCTTCGGATGGTTTTGATGGTTGAGAAGTAGCAGAGGGGGAAAGCCAAAACTATAGCTAGACTCCAGATACAAACAATAACCCCTGTGGTGACCTTCGCTGACAGTCGAGGCTTAAGAGGATGGATGATGGCCATGTACCTACAGCAAAGAGGTTAAAAAGAGAATTCTGTGTTTCTATTTAATTGCTGACATACATGTCAGAGTTAACACATCCTTAATGTTATTATTTTGTCTTTATTGCAGTTACTTTTTACAGATCGTAACATCTCAAAATTTGTCTTCAAATCAGTGGTCGTTATACACTCTGAAGTTGTTTCATGTCAAGGATTTTAAGAGGACTCAAGAGGCGAACATGAAACAATATTTCACAGTTCAAAAGTAATTATTTGAGAAAGTGTGAAATTTAAAAGTTAGCATCAAGTCTATTTGCTGTATGCAATAAAGAAAAAAAATTCTCTTACCTAAGCATTTAACTTCAACAAGCTGCTGGAATATAAAGTATAATTTTAAAGTGGAAAATGTCACTAATGCACAAGTGGAATTGACTGAATCGCCCATTAATTCAACTTATGATTCAACGACATTTTCAACATTAAAAATATACCTCATTTTCTACAAGGCAGTCTTGTATAAGTCCAATTACATGGGGGTGTTTGAATTTCGGGGAAGGTGATGGATGATTCATTCCTAAAAAGCTGTGATGAGATTTTGTTTGACTGACACAGTGAAACACTGACAGGAGATTACCATCTTCATGAACTCAGCTCAGGATGTTACATGATTTTCAATAGGCAATCACAGGGGCTTAGAGCTGCTAATTCAATCTTCATAGAATGGTTAAAAAAAAAAAATAGGCCTTGTCCTTTCACTCCAGTAACCACAACCCTCTCGGGGATAACAGCAAATTCACCAATAATTGTTTGGAACTTATTGCTTCTCACCGGACCTTGTTAAATGTGGAATCAAGTATGTTCCAGAGCACAATGTCAGCTGATGGAATGGACTTGCAGGCACTGAGCAAACATGAAAAACCTAAATAGAATAACACAAGGTGTACACCTTTTTGATATCTATCGAAGAACATTTAGGGAGACAACAGAACTGGGTGTGACTGTCATGCCTGAAGCTACACAGGACAGCTTTTGGAAAGCATATTGTTTTGAAGCTATGTCACAACACTGTTTTATTACCAAGTAAACATTCACTCAATCACCAGCATGTGCTTAACTAGCAGAGATTACCTCAGATGAAGAGTCCAGACCAAAAATAATGTACAGAGGTACATTTCAAGTGCTCTCTCAAAAGTCCTCAAGGGAAAGAAAAATGTTTAATCAGTCTGCAAACCTCACTTTAGAGTATCACAAAGGAATCATTCATTGTTATTTGTACTTAATCCTTACTAGCCATGGTTTTCTATTCATTTTTTTCTTTATATTGTTATCATTTGAACAGCATTGCATTTTCTTTAGTAAAAGCTATGTTAAGTGTTCCCAATTAAAGCTATTTAAGCAAAGAAAATTAAATTGTACATAAGCTTTTAAGAAATTAATTTCTGTTACAATATTGACCTCCAAAATATAATTAAATAATTATATGAGGTATAAAAAAATGACCACAGGGACATTGTAAAATCTTCAGTGGTGTTACCTTTCACACAGAAACCTGTTTTCTTTTCTTTCCACTGCCCAAGGAAACACACTTGGCAGCTGAGAGACTCAGCAGGAAGGACAAATTCACAGATGATCATGAACTGTGGCCTCATGCCATTTCAAGACATCAGAGCGGAGACAGCACCATACTGCGGTTACGAAAAGCATGACCGGAGGTTACATCTACATCATCTAGGTCATGCCGATGTTCTCTTTCTCTGTACACAGATGACAAATTGAATGGACATTGTGGACCAAAAATATAAAGGCATGTAAGCTGTTGTTGAGAGAAGCCAAAATGAGCACGGCCTGAGGAATTACATTGTTCCATTTGAGCGACAAGAAGAAGCACTGGAGGAAGAAAACACCTCAGACAATAACACAATGCACTGTGACACGTGAACGCTAGATGTAGACACACACTGCACTTGCTTGCAGCTTTCACATGATTTTGTCTTTTCATTATGTTCAGCCTGTGGCTACTTCTTTCATCAGTTTAATCCCTTTATTCAAACATTATGATGTATGATGGTCCACTGATCAGTTTCAAAGCCCTGGTGATAGTGTTGACTGCATCCTCACATTAATGGAAAGCACAAGGGTTGTCAGAGAGAAAGACTGCAAACGAACCAACGGAGAAAAGAGGACGTGTGAATGAGCAAAAAAAAAAAAGAAAAAAAAGGAAAAGATGTGCATGTGACAGAAAGCAAGAGCCAGAGCGTGTAGGAGGAAAGTGCAATCTTTTCTAGGGTGTTGGCATACACAGAGTCATTCACTGCAGCACAGACTCTGTCCAAAACAACTGTTTCAGTCTGATTCACATGCATTGAAATGTAAAACTAAATCTATGAAACAGGCCCAAGGTGTATGAGATGGCAGTCACCCTCCTGAGGAACTGCCTTTCCAATACAATTATGCAAATCACGACCTGACTACTCCATTGGGAATTGGAAAAAAAACAAACAAAAAAAACGTGTAACAGCAGGGACAGAGAGTGGGAACAAAAAAGGACAAAGATGAAGTTGATAACAGAGGCATCAGACTAAACTGGTGAGGACTCCAAATCAGTTTCTATAAGGGAACAAGTTAATACATTCATTTGCCTTGCAAAACGCATTTTGACTTGAAGCAAGATATTACACTGATTTTAATTCACATTCCCACAAGTGCTGCTTGAACTCAGGGTTGAAATAAAATGATCCAGATTAAAGTGTCAAGGTTATCTTTCATCCTGTGTGTCTTCTAATATTCTATTTTTCTGATTATTAGTTGCCTTTAAGACTGTGCACATAAGTGGGATATATTCCCATTGCTGAATGAAGGGTCTGAACTCTAGTGTTTGTATAACATCCTCACACTGAGTGATTATTTGTTCCAATATTGAAAAAAAGAAAGAAAGAAACTGATTACAGGCTGTTGTTAAACCTAAAATAAGACCTTAATCAATTTACCTGGTGACCAATAAAAAACGAATTGGTGTATAAGGTGCATGTGGAGCAACAGAACATTATCTGTTTAACTTTTTTTTTTTTTTTACTGCATTTTATAAAACCCACCTGTCCACAGCTATTGCCGTCATTGAGTAGATGCTTGCAAACACAGATGTGACTGGAAAGAAATTGTGGAATTTGCAGTAGGCTTCCCCGAAGTACCACTCCCCGTGAGCGGCATAGATAAAGTTTATTGAAGTATTGAAAGCAGCCATTGCCGCATCCGAAAACGCCAGGTTCAGCAGAAAGTAGTTTGTCACTGTCCTCATGCGCTTGTGCGCAAGAATGATCCATATCACAATTAGGTTTCCAAACACCGCCACCGCCAGCACGAAGCTGTAGGCAACAGACCAGAGAGCGATGCGCCATGGCGGCTGGACGAACTGGTTGGTGTGGTTCGTCGTTATGTTGGATCCGTTATATGAAGCCGCCATCCTCTTCTCCGTTTCCCCTGATGTTGTAAAGGTTTCAGTTGTTTCGCCAATATGTTCTAGGCGCACAGCTGGATTGGCAAGAAGGATTTGCTTACATGCGCCATAGCGCGCAACTTAAACACCCCTAAAAAGATCCCCGTTTGTTTGATCCGAAATGCACGTCTCTGCACACAACTAATAAAACGCAGTGAAACTGTGTGTGGAACAAGTAAATCCCAGTGTTTGATTGTGCCTATGAATGCGCTGCCTCTCCTCCAGCAGCAGGACGCCGTGCGCGCTCAATGACGCACAAGTGGCACAAAGTGAAAAAAGATTGATTGATTCTAGTGGCGGCTGTTTTACACTTCATGAATAATGCTCTCTCTCTCTCTCTCTCTCTCTCTCTCTCTCTCTCTCTCTCTCTCTCTCTCTCTGCGGTGTAGAATCAGTCCGTGTTTAGTGTGCACCTTTATCTACACTGACCCGTCAGATGATGTTGTTTGCAGTATTTCCAACGAAGCTACAAACAGGATATTACATTTCATTCATTCAGTCTTTCTCTCTAACACTTGTTGTTCCAACTATGTCAATGAATTCATCAGTGCCATTTCCTGCTGTTGGGTTCTCCAGATATATTAAATTTTGTGCTGCTGCTTATTATTATTATTATTATTATTATTATTATTATTATTATTAATAATAATAATAAGTTGTACTGGAGAGAAAGTGAAAGTGTGCAGTGTCCTGTGTCACCTTTACTTTTGGTATAGCTGTGATTTTTCTCATTTCTCCTTTTCCTGTCAGACCCGTGCAGCATTTACAACTGACAGGCTGAAGTTCCCTCCAGACATCCAACAGCTCACATCGCTTTTTCCCCCATACAGTGCTATACAAACCTCTATCCAGGCTGCATTTACATGTTTTATACAGCTAATAAAATCCAATTGAGTTCAGCAAAGCTTTCTGACAGACAATAACATGCACTCACCAGTACAACTTGTTTGACATGGTTTGAGCTTTGTGACATGTTTTCATGCTGGAAGCTGCCATCAGAAGATGGGCACAGTGTCAGTCTGAAAAAAATCCCTTATGTAATGGCAACAGCAACAATCATCAACAACAATTGTGGTGTTAAACAATGCTCGGATGTGAAAGTGTGCCAAGAAAATATCCCCTCAATATTACACCAGCAGCTTGAACCGGTGATAGAAGGCAGGATGGAACCATGCACTCAGGATGTTTATGCCAAATTTTGACCCTACTATCTGTAGTTTGCAGCAGAAAACAGCCCTCATTAGACCAGGAAACATATTTCCAGCGTTTGATTGTTCAATTTTGGTGAGCCTGTTATAATTGTAGCCTCATTTTCCTGTTCTTAGCTGACAGGAGTGACACCCAGTGTGGTCTTCTGCTGCTGCAGTCCATCGTTTTCAATGTTTAACACGTTGAGAGATGCTCTTCTCCATACCTTGGTTGTACAAAGTGATGATTTGAGTTAGTGTTGCCTTTCTCTAAGCTTAAAGCAGTCTTGCTATTCTCCTCTGACATCAGCCATCAACAAGGTATTTTCTCCCAGGCAACTGCCACTCATTGGGTGTTTTCTGTTTTTCAGACTATTCCCTGCAAACCCTAGAGATAGCTGTGTGAGAAAATCCCAGCAGATCTGTAGTTTCTGAGATACTCAGACACACTGCACTGGCACCAATGATCACGCCACTTTCAAAGTGTCTTAAATCACCTTTTTTCTTAATTCTGATTCGAACATTGGCAGGTTGTCTTGTACATGTGAGTTACTGCCATGTGATTTGCTGACTAGATATTTGCATCAATGAGCAGTTGATGAATAAAGTAGCTGGTGAGTGTATCCCACTGTACTGTGGCAGCTGCTCAGTGTCATTTTTCCTCATTGAAACAATACATCCCCAGTTATCAGGTATGGTTCCACAGTCAAGTAGGTCTTCCTCAAACTAAAACGTTTAACTCAGTTCAATATGTGCATTCAAACAAAAGAAAAAAAATAAGCTTTGTTTTGAATTCTGACTCAGCAGAACATTTAATGCTGCATTTAAATGTGAGAGGACGTTTATTAGACATTTTCACTCTGCTAGGCACAATTACACTGCAGCCTGCGTCTCCTATGTCATATAAAAGTAAGACAATGTTTCCTGACACGAAGACATTGTTTGCAGCTTCTGAAATTCATCTTAATTATACTGTTTACCAAGAGATACAGGTGCATAAAAAGATGCAAATAGTTACAAACAAGCGCTACACCTGTCAACTATTGTTACCCTGCAATCTGAAGCATAATGGTTTTACTCTCACTGTTAACATAATACATTGTAATAGCTATAGAGTAAGAAACTGTGCAGAAGTAATTAAATGGTTTTGTGGTGCAGGAACAAAACCTAAATTACCAGTAATTTTTAAAAAAAAGTCAATACATTTGCAAAATGTTCAAATGATTGATGATGTAGTTGATAAGACAAGAAATGTTATGTATGGAAGGATTTACATAATAAGTATTTTGTTCCGCTTTGCAATCCTGCATATTAATGTCGGTTAAAATGAATATCAGATCCTTATTGTATAATATAACAGCATAATGTATACTGTGTGTATACATATTATTAAAGCAGGATAAGATTTCCATTCATATCTGTCAGCAAACACAGTTTCTTAACAGCAACATCAATGTTGGAAAAAAACAACAACAACTTCTTTTGTATGTGACGCATACCAACTTGAAATTGACTCCTGTCTGTTTTCCCCTTGGATCACGTTGAGAACAGCTGTGTAATGAGCCACCGTGGACTTATTGTTTGGCCACTGCTTCTTTGCTGTGTTGTTGTTGTAAAGCTTGATAGGCTTGATTGTCATTGGGAAGCTCCATTTTCTGACTTAATGTGTCATTTGTTTAGCTATTTAGATAACAGTACCTTTTATAAACATGCCAGGACAGCTGATGTGTAGCTCTTTTCACTGCCGGTGCTGTGGTGTTTCAAACTGGGGTTAGAGCTCGGGGCTATTTGGTTTGATCAGTTCAAAATGTGGACAGCAACCATGGACAGCAATTTATTTGCTAATGAATGTGCATCGCTCTTCAATTATTTCCTAATTAGTCCATATCTCAGACATTAACAGCTGAAAATTGAATTCCTAAGAAGACTGTCATGTGAGGAATTCATTGTATTGTTCGTTCAGTTCAGTTTTTGCTGTCAAAGTGCAACTATTGACAAACAACAGACTGCCACACACTAATCAATTAAATGTTATCAGCAGCCATGCTTGCACTGCTGAAACATTTGGACTCAAATTTAGAAGCAAGGGAGTGTTTTCAGTGTTACCTCAACTAAAATGAGAATAATGAGGTAGGACTGTCAAACTCTAGTTTGTTGCTATATATACACCTACCAGAGCAAAGATTAACTGTCTTCAATAAAACCAGCTTCAGTGCAGTTACAGTAGCTGTCAAGGTCTGCTGCACTGATAAAATTAAAGCACCATTGCTTGGAATAATCATCATGGATGGCAGTGATATGCTAAAGTAAAGTATATTTTGTACATTCATGTTAGATTTCAATTTTAATTAAATTCAGTTTATTTATATAGCGCCAAATCACAACAGCAGTCACCTCAAAGTGCTTTATATTGTAAGACTCTAACAAAATATAGAGAAAAGTCCAATAATCCAAAGAATCCCTATGAGAAAGAACTTGGCAACAGTGGGAAGGAAAAAAGGCTTTTGAACAGGAAGAAATATCTGGCAGAAGCAAACTAGAGAAGAGACAGCCATCTGCCGTGAGTGGTTGGGTTTAGGGGGGGAGAAAGGACAAAAGAAAGACAAAGAAATTTGGTTGTCTTCTTGTCTAGCACTTCAAGATTTCTATTAACATTTCACTTTGCTCATACATACTTGCATTCATCAGATGTAAGATAAAGGTTGCATTTTCTGTGAGATCTGTGGAAATGACCTGGGTGGGATATTGGCAGCTTTTGACCATTTGTCGATTTCTTTCAGCTTTTAAAGACCAACACTATTAGATATAAGATAGAATATAGATAGACTGTGGTAGGAAACAAATTCAAAAAGGTCCATTTTATTCATGTAAAAGTAGAAGTCCAGTGATCCCAGTCTTTTCCCCCTAAATGTGATAAAAATGTCAGCAAAATATTAACAGCTGGTTGAACTGAAGACAGTTTAAATAATGACTCAGACTCTTAAGCCACACAGTCTATACAGCACATAAAATTACAAAATGATGACACAGACTGGGCTATTTGAAGGAGGGCCTCAGAGTGAGAGAAGCTAAAATTAGGCTTTTAAACAAAGGATGAAAATAGGTGTTATATCAGTAACATTGTTACAGTTGTACACAGCTAAGGTGTCAGAAATTGGTCAACTGAAACACTGTAACCATCATCAAACATTTAAAAAAAATTGTGACATGCTGGTCTTTCTCTTTGGATCTCGTGAGCTGTCCCCGAGGCAGCTTTGGATATCATCCAGTATGACATACAATTAGAAATAAAGCGGTCAGCTGTCATGGACAGCACCACATTCATTCGCCCTTCTGTGTGTTGTGGATTGGACAACAGTTGGGCTGACATCATGTTGCCTGAGCATGGAATAAGATCTAAAGTAAAAAGTTTGTTTCCCCAAACAAATGGCTTGAATGCCCAAATAAAATGAGACAATAAAGTGATGCATGTTCAGAGTCAAAGTCCTTAAAACAGACCAAAATCACACTGACTTCCACGTCTGTAATCACTAGGAGAAGCTGTTGTGTTTAATAACAATACACCTCTTTTGTCTTCTGATAATGTTTTTTACATCCGTACAGGAGATATTTTGTTGCATTTATTGTGATAAGTATAAACCCGTGCTCATCATAGGCAAAGCTTAAACCTATATGTGGAAACTTGATTTTTGTTTTGGATGGAGTACTGCAACATAAGGCTTGTGGGCCAGAATCAGCCTGGCAAAGACCCCAATCCGGCAAGTTGGACAGCTTTGGGAAATATAATGGAGAGCATAAATTTCTGAACCTTTAACTGTATTTTTGTACATTTTGCAACATTTCTTCCAGATAAATACCTCCCCAGGGACATTGAAACTACAATAAAGTAGTTCAGTAATAGATAAACATTTAAATGACAGAAACATTCCTATACTTGATGTAAAATGAGTTTAAAATCCCTGGTGTAGATCAAACAAACACAAGACCTGGACCAAATCAGCTAAGTTCACTTTCAAAGTTTCTTTTTTTTCTTCTCACAACCATGTAATTGATCTCACCATTACTGATTACTGTTGTTACAGTTTTGTGGCTTTGGAAATCATTTCTCAACCAGAGATACTCCATAGCCGATGCAGGGTTGATGAGAGAAGTAACAACACATTCATATTTAGAGAAAATAAAATTCTCATTAAAAGGACAGGAGGTTAAAATCTGCTAAATAGTGCTGCCTAAGAGGTTAATTCTGATCGTTCATAATAACTCACAGACTGCTTCTGCATTTTCGTGCCTTTGCATAAATTACCATCTGCCAGGGAAGCAACAAATGGGCTGGTCAGAAAGGGGTTTTGAGGTCAACTCCTCCCTGTGACATCTCCTTGGACAGGGGACCTCAGTTCACTTCCATCATCTGGAAAAGCTTCCGCTCTGCCAGCATTCTGATTTTATCTTTAGAGTACTAGTAAAGCAGAGAACAACAGAACAAAGAGTTGGAAACTATATCTACTCTCTGCCACCCTATTCTTCTGTAACTCCAAACTCCCATGGGTTGGGTATGCTAGAACATCAGGCTGAGTGTCACAGTCCGCGTGGCAGACTGTGGGGATGTGGAGGAAAATAGGACCCAAAACGCAGGACTCTTAGATGAAGGCAGTGCATTTATTTACAGAGATGTAACAATCCAAACAACAATAAATCCCCAGTGCGATCCCGACTCCCGTTCCATGTCTTCTCCCTTCTCCAGTGCGCCGTGCTCTGCCTCCGTTCCTTGTGTACAGTCCGTCTGCTGTTTCCTTGTTTCCACAAATCCTCCTGGGGAAACACACATACAAAGGCAGCCGTGAGTACCTTTACATAACGGCAGACTGGCACTTACTTCGCACATTTACTGAGAACTGACGGGAAGTCACAAAACGATCCAGTGTCGAGGAGCTCTCAGCCACACTGCTTTGTAGCTCCCCCGACGATGTTTGATCAGCTGCAGGTGTGTGATCATTTTTTTAAGGTGTGGCCAGCCACCTGGCCAGGCCTGGAGATGGCAAAGACTCCAATCCGGGCCTGAAGATGCCTGTAAACAGGTGCTCCCAGACACACCTGTATCCACACGCACACACCCACACATACCTGCCAATACACAAGCATGGAACACCTGCCGAGGCGGGCAATCGGAGTCTAACCGCCAACGCCTAACAGGCCTAGCCTATGCAGATCCAGTTGCTTGTGCCAGGACTAGTGATTTAAAAAATATGAATATGAATATGAATGAATAGTTTTCTTCAATCTTTTAACACAGGTTCTCTCCTGTGAAATACAACTTTTTAAAAAACCTATATACTAATAGGTAAGTATACACTAATATATAATATAAATGAGTGCTGTCAAACAATTAAAACGTTACAGGGTTACAGTGGATTAATTTTGATTAATCACGATTAAATATCATTTATTTGTATTCTATATTAATCGCATTTAATTTTGCATGAGCAAACAGACTCGAGAAAAAAGGGAAAATATACGCACTACCTGATCAACTGCCCATTTGCCCATGTGCAAAGGTAACTCTACTTGCAAAAACTGCCCAAAATGCATTGACAGAAACATTTCAGGGATTTTGAGTCATTCTACACTCCAGATGCATTAATTGCGTTAAATTTTTTTTTATCACATTGACCATGATGGCGCATTAATTTGCGTTAACGCGTTAATTTTGACAGTCACTAGGACACTTGTCAGTCAAAGCAACTGTGTGCCTAACTTGGTTATCCAGTTGGATGAGTTATAAAAATATTCTTTCCACCATTCCCACTGCTAAGAGCCTCTAGACCAGGGGTAGGCAACCTTTCTGATGGCGAGTGCCATTTAAAATTTCCTCAGAAGTCAGTGTGCCATATGATTGCTTTAGCAATAAATTTAATAATGCTCTATATGAACAGTTACACAATATAAACAAAAAAGACACATTTTATCCACAACAAGAACTTCATAACAGCAAATGGACTGTACAACAGAAAATACAAATGCTATTTATGGTGTCCTCACAACAATGATAAGAAAAATAAACTAAGCCAATATGGCATGTCTGTTAATACAGAGACACACATGTTAATGTCATCTCTGGTCTCCCACTCAGCACTCCAGCATTCAGACGGCTACCTGAGGACACGCTTCGTGTAGGAGAAAATGTGCTAACACAGATATTAGAGCCAAATACTGTCAATAAGGCCTCTGCAATGTTCTGAAGACAGTTAAACTTGTCAGGTAGTGATGTCCAGCAGGTGAAAATGCAACCTCCATGAACACGCACAGCTGTGGATACCAGCTGCTTCGATGTTGCATTAACTGGCATTAACTCAGCCAGTTAATGCGAGACAAATCTAGCTGCTCATTAAAGATTTCTGGTTTGATCAGAAAATAAAACATTGGTCCATACACCTGAAAGTCCCAAAAACGCATTGTGTCTCCCTAACCTCATTGGCACTCAGACATCCTCTTCAGAGAGCCTTAATGTTTGGCATGATTGTAGCTAAAAGACTTATTCTTAGAGCCTGGAAATCACCATCTCCTCCATTGTTCAGGGTTTGGCTACATGAGATGATTGCTTGTTTGTATATTGAAGAGGTTTGTTATCGTTTGGCTGACACCCATTTTAAGTTTGTCAAAATCTGGGGCCCTTTTCTCAATCATATTAATGGGAATTCAACATAAACTTTAACCCATTTGACTGCAATTTGTGTTTGTGTGAAACTGCACTTCTGCCGGACCCTGATTCCTTCCTGGACTTGTTTCCCACATCTTTTGGTCTTGGTGAACTCTTGTTGCCCTGTCTAAACTCACACAGCAGATCATCTTCTTTGAACAATGGTGTTTCTTTTGAACTTTTGATTTGTACTGGCTAACTGGTGTATTTTTTTATTTTTTTAATTTTTTATTTTTTTTAATTTATTAATTAATTTTTTATTTATTTAATTTTTTTCCCTTTTCTTTCCTGTTTTCCTGTTTGTTTGTTTTTTGTTGTTGTGTGTTTGGTTTCTGGTTTTTCTTTTTTTTTTTCTTTTCTGTGCTTAAATGTTATTGTTTTTGAATCTTATGTCCTTTGTCTGGTGTGACGTTATGTAACTTTGAACTTAAAATCTTATAAATAACATTTTTAAAAAATGCATTGTGTCTCGAGTCTACGGATGTATCCGTGTATTTCCGTGGTGCTGATGCTGTGCTGAGCGGAAAGCTCCTGAAGCTTTTGACGTGTCAGATTGTGGAAAGCTAACAACGTCCTTCTCACCAGTAGGCTAAGTTATTTTTAGCCAATTACAAGTTGAATCTGGTAGTTGGGGTTGTTAGCTAAGATACCATCATTAAGAAGGGGCACAACTAATGTGTCTATGCGAGCTGATTTGTGATGTGCACTGCTGGCCCGGCCATTTATTTTTTGATGCACCCTCTCAGATTAATTCACTGCGTGTCGTGCCCAGGGCTGGACTAGGACAAAAAAAACAGCCCGGGCTTGACTAAAGACCGGCCCACCAGGTATTAAAGCCATATAGCCTTTGAATGAAAACAAACGCTGTTGTGACAGTGACGTACGCAGTCTTGTTGGTATATGCATGATTTCTATACATTTTACATCAGATAAAAACTTTGGTTGTAAGCTTCAGATAATTATTTAATAACAGCTAGACATTTTAAATGAAAATAAGAAAGTATTTCTTTGTGCCCCCCTTTCCCTGTTAATGCCCCCCTTGGCCCCCTGGCAAAACTTTGCTAGAGCCGCCCCTGCACAGTTACCAGCTGTCAGCTACTTAGAAAAGGATCCTGGTGTTATTTGTCTCTCAGAAACAGTTCATAACTTCCCTTTAACTCATTCATGTAAACCTGTTTCTCCATCACCTGTTCAGCTCTGATGATTCAGTAAGGACATCTCCTGGTTTCATCTTCATGTTTCCCTCTCACCAGATAACCAAACCGATATCATGACCAGCAGGTTTACAGCTGTGGCTCCAGCAAACATCAGCTGATACTAGAAAGTAATATGAAATAAATTCTAACAGCTGATCAAGCTTAAACATGCTGCTGTTGTTTAGCGCGACATCCACTGGTTTCCTCTTTCTGGCGCAAAGTGGACGATAAACAAACAAGAGAGAAAAGCCGATCAGCTGATCATTGATCAGTTTCATGATTAAAGTAGCAACAGGAGAGAGAGAGGGAGAGAATCAGAGAAGAAGAGGCAGCTGTGCAGCATAACAACAGAATAACTCCACCTTTGTGTCTTTTTTCATTCTAGATGAAGTCCGGGACAAACTGCGTCCCCTCTCAGCTCAACACGAAATGTGTAATAATTTCTCTGAATGCGGGACGATTCCGTCTTTATACGGGATGGTTGGCAACTCTACTAACTAACCTTATGAATAAAATAAAGTTCACTATCAGTAACATCACAGCACCGACCCAGCTGTATAGAAACTCCGTCATGCTAGCTAGTACGCAGTAGGAGTTATTGCAACTGACGTAACTGACTGTAAAAAGTCAGCACAACGAAAATAAACCCCACCTCAACTTGGTTTATATCTGACCCAGATAGACTGCAGGTCATAACTTCTTACCTGAAGTTCAGTTCACCTGACGCTCAGGTCTCTCTTCCTCCTGCCTCCCTTTCTCTCATCCACCTGCTGGCCTCCACCACTTGCTAATGTTACTGAATCTGTGGAAGCTCCGCGATAGCCACTACCAAACAACTGAGTTATTTTTACACACCGGCCAGCATCTGGCCAATCCACCACCTTTCATTGTTTACATCGTTACAACAAAAATTAAAAAAAAATCATCGGGCCACCAAGCAAATGCCCGATGGCCAGTCCAGCTATGGTCGTGCCATCAGTTAACCCTTGTGCCTAGGGTTGCCGACCCCTGCTCTAGACACTCACACCATTAGAGACCAGGTTTGGCTTAAACTAAATATTTGTTTAGTTTAAGATCCCCAGCTCTGTCTGTCTTGGTCGTTGTGTCCTTGGGCAAGACACTTCACCTACCGCCTACTGGTTTTGGCCAGAGGGGCCGATGGCCGAGGAGTACAAATACCTGGGAACCATCTTTGACAACCTCCTGAAATTCTCTGCCAACACAGAGGAGACTCTCAGGAGGTGCCACCAACGGCTATACGGAAACTCAACTCCTTTGGAGTCAGCACACCCATCATGATGACTTTTTACTATGCCTTCCTGGAAAGCATCATGACCTTCTTCATTACCTGCTGGTTCCACTCCCTCAGAACTGGCACAGGTTTTCAGCCAACAGGCCCTTAGACAGGCAGCCAAAATCATCATCGACCCCTCTCACATTCTTCACTCTGCATTTCAATGGCTCCCCTCCGGGCGACGCCTCCGCTGCATTTCCTGCAGGACTGAGAGGGGGAGAGCTACCTTTGTCCCCAAAGCCACTCTTTGCTTTTTAACTCCAGCAGATAAGACCATTTCCCACACCAGAAACATAAACTGCCCCACACTCTTTTTATACTACCGACACTTTTTTCACTCTTAGTCACTCACAGTTATTTATTCACCTTTCAGTCACTTTAGTTTTAAACTGTGTAATTTTAAAACTGTGTATACTGTATATTCTGTGTATTTATTATCTCACTCTTATTGCTTGTTCTTATTGTTCTTATCTTCAACGTTATGCTGCTCTGTTGTATGTTAATTGCCCCTTGGGGATAAATAAAGTCTTTCTGATTCTGATTCTGTCAGTCTGCCCCAGGGCAGCTGTGGCTACAACTGTAGCTTGCCTCCACCGGTGTATGAATATGTGAGTGAATGAATAGTGGTATTGTAAAGCGCTTTGAGGGTCTCGAAAAGTGCTATATAAATGCAATCCATTATTATTATTATTATTATTGTCCTTACAGAACGATGTTTGGTATTTTGTAATGGTCAAGATGAAGGCCACAAGCCGAAACACGCTGTTCTGCTAATAAAGTTGTTTCCTAGTCTTTCAAGTGTTTTCTGGAGTAATCACCTGACCAGATCCTTACAGAACAACACAAAAAAACTGTCCCTTAACTTAACATTTTTGCTGTAGATAAGCAAAAAAATATTTGCCTGGTTACCAGTTAAATTATCTGTTGTTCCTATGTGCAAGAAAACCCCTCTGCTCAACAGTAACCCAAAACCCCTAGCCTCTCACCTTGCCATCCAGCACTTAGTATTTCTCAGCCTAGCCAATAATGTTCATTAGCACTTCCAGATAAAAACAAAGACTTTCCTGTTATCTGCTTTTGCGTTCAACCTAAACCTTTCAAAATTTCATTTAGATCAGGACGGTAAATATTAATAAATAATGTTACCACTATCTTCATAAGTAGTTTTCTATCCAATTATGCTCATCTTCCCTCATTTTTAAACACAGGGATAAAATAAACACACTGTGCCATCTCTTCTTCTGACTGTCATTTAATTGGTGGTAATACCGCAGAAGCACTAGCTGGTAGTCGGGCCATACGCTTGTCTTTGTGCAGTTGAACATAATCTGCTTGTAGTTGAAAAACAATCAGGCAAACATTTATTTCCACAGTCTTGAAATAATCCGTTTGAATGTTCCTGTACACTGCAAACACGGTAAGAAAACTGTTTGACTCCACAGCTAGTTAAAGCCCCGTTACTCCACACTGCCAGTCGCGAACGCTCCCCCCGTGCACAGTTACCATGTATTAAAGGAACAGTACGTAAAAATGAAATAAGGAAAGAAAATACAATTTAACTGTAAATCTTATGCTAAACAAATTATAAAGTAAAAACTGAAATTCCCCATTATCTTACACTTATCCTTATCCAAAATGATTCAAATTATTAACAAATATACACTCTGTGCAATCTGAGTAAACTAACAGATGATTAGACCTTTATCTTATACAGTTGGAAGAAAAGAATAATCAATAAAAAAAAAGAATAAAGTTGAAACACATTAATTGGGTTTTGGTGCTTTTGACACATTATAGAATCCAAAAGTGAATCTGCATAACAATAGAGATAGGCTTGACTTCATAAACCTTTGAATGCATATCTGTTTATTCTGTCTTATTGAGAGACGATATTTAGAAAATGGACTTTTAATTAAACACTAAATTGCTACCATCTGAAGTACAGTGCAATGAACCTGCTGTCATCTCTTCATTAATCAGTACCAAGATGTTCTTCTCTCAGAATGCACCTTGTTAATTATACAAGCGCCAACAAATTACAGTCCTCTGTGTAACTCATTCATCCTTGTGAGTTATCACAAATGAGTTGCTTTTCTTCTTGGTTTGGCTTTATCACTGATTTACACATGAGAGCTCACAAACTCTTTGCTAGTGCCATACGTTCAGCAGCACTGAGAGAACAGCACAAAGGATGATCAATAGTCACATGCCTGGCTGCTTTCACACTCTATTTGGGGACCCGAGTGTGTGGCATTTATTTTTGTACTCTCAGATGTCTTACTTTGATCTAAAACGGTTCATTTATTTTCAGGTGAAGTGCAATAGTAATAACGTGCTGATGAGTGAAAAAGAATTAGGTCCTTTTGATGTGAAACAAGAGATTTCTCTATGTTATTTTTTGAAAAAAATCAGGGTTCACAAATGTCCCTTCACTCTTGAAGACAGCTATGTGATTTCATACAAAGTACCTTCATTGTATGACTGAATGTTTTTGTTACATTTTAGATTTTTATTTCCAGCTCTTCCTGTTTCACTTGAGGAGAAAAACAGACTACCAGGAATATCAATTTAGTGACACCATAGGCTCCACTTTTTGCAGTAATCTTCACTGCAGTATTAATATTTGAACACAATGAAATGGAAAATAAGCTCAATTATTTACATAGTGTATGACTAACATGAAAATTTTCTTTAATTGTTAAATAATTACTAGCATTTATAATAAGAATTATAAAGAACACTGTTGAAACAACAGTATGTGAAACCAAAAAGGAGGCAACTCTCACCCTTCTTGACTTCAATTTGACTCCATTCTTTTAGACTTTATGTTCACTTGCTTCATGTGCTGTTTGGTTAGATTTAAGAACCAACACTACTTGGTTAAGGCTATCCCACATACTTAAATTAACCACCGGTCCAATTCCTAACAGCAGTGAATCCATACAAGAATTTCCATGTACCTATTCATAAAATACCTAAGGGTCTTTTATAATGAGCCGCTTATTGTTTACTTATATGAATGGCTGACACAGTAATCACTGTTTGCTATTGTTTTACTCGCTATGCGTATGTACATCACTCTGCATCAGTGGTAAATTAATATTATACATATATATACATATATATATATATATGTCTCTTGTATTAACCCAGTATAACAGCCAAATATGTAATGTAACGTGCCAGTCCAATGTGTGTATGTATCGCTTTGCCTCTCCAAAGTGTGAAATGGACCTGCATGCAGAAGTTCCAGTAAGCTACAGTACCAAAAGAGGGAGATATTTTATGTCGAAGAGACATTGCTAATACATTTACATGTAAATACATACCTATCTTAATCATTTGTAAGAGGACCCTGGAATGTACTTCATACCTCCCTTGGTCACTACTAACTTCTTGGCTTTAAATATATTACCTCCTCCTGCTGGAAGTGCAACTTCTGCATGTATATTCATTTCAAGCTTTGGAAAGGCAAAGTGTGACATGTACACATTGAAGTGGCGTGTCTGATACACTCTTTGCCATGATATTGGGTTGTTTGTTCTGTTTCCCTCCCCACAAGAAACATTAAATAAAGAACTGAAAAAACTGAGCCATGTTGGCCATTATTAAACTATGATTCCTCTCTCTGCAAATAACGTTTTTAATTATCATTCCTAGTGCTATTAGCAAAGTCATACACCATTTCAGGTCACTGAATGATAGTTTTAAATTAGCCTCAAATCATTTATATGAAAGAGATTTGACTTGAGGTTCCAGAATTTTTAAGTTTGTGACTCCATCAAAAAGGGCCAGTGCCTGGGCCTCTACAGGGAGTGCAGAATTATTAGGCAAGTTGTATTTTTGAGGAATAATTTTATTACTGAACAACAACCATGGTCTCAATGAACCCAAAAAACTCATTAATATGAAAGCTGAATGTTTTTGGAAGTAGTTTTCAGTTTGTTTTTAGTTTTAGCTATTTTAGGGGGATATCTGTGTGTGCAGGTGACTATTACTGTGCATAATTATTAGGCAACTTAACAAAAAACAAATATATACCCATTTCAATTATTTATTTTACCAGTGAAACCAATATAACATCTCCACATTCACAAATATACATTTCTGACATTCAAAAACAAAACAAAAACAAATCAGCGACCAATATAGCCACCTTTCTTTGCAAGGACACTCAAAAGCCTGCCATCCATGGATTCTGTCAGTGTTTTGATCTGTTCACCATCAACATTGCGTGCAGCAGCAACCACAGCCTCCCAGACACTGTTCAGAGAGGTGTACTGTTTTCCCTCCTTGTAAATCTCACATTTGATGATGGACCACAGGTTCTCAATGGGGTTCAGATCAGGTGAACAAGGTGGCCATGTCATTAGTTTTTCTTCTTTTATACCCTTTCTTGCCAGCCACGCTGTGGAGTACTTGGACGCGTGTGATGGAGCATTGTCCTGCATGAAAATCATGTTTTTCTTGAAGGATGCAGACTTCTTCCTGTACCACTGCTTGAAGAAGGTGTCTTCCAGAAACTGGCAGTAGGACTGGGAGTTGAGCTTGACTCCATCCTCAACCCGAAAAGGCCCCACAAGCTCATCTTTAATGATACCAGCCCAAACCAGTACTCCACCTCCACCTTGCTGGCGTCTGAGTCGGACTGGAGCTCTCTGCCTTTTACCAATCCAGCCACGGGCCCATCAAGACTCACTCTCATTTCATCAGTCCATAAAACCTTAGAAAAATCAGTCTTGAGATATTTCTTGGCCCAGTCTTGACGTTTCAGCTTGTGTGTCTTGTTCAGTGGTGGTCGTCTTTCAGCCTTTCTTACCTTGGCCATGTCTCTGAGTATTGCACACCTTGTGCTTTTGGGCACTCCAGTGATGTTGCAGCTCTGAAATATGGCCAAACTGGTGGCAAGTGGCATCTTGGCAGCTGCACGCTTGACTTTTTCACAGTTCATGGGCAGTTATTTTGCGCCTTGGTTTTTCCACACGCTTCTTGCGACCCTGTTGACTATTTTGAATGAAACGCTTGATTGTTCGATGATCACGCTTCAGAAGCTTTGCAATTTTGAGACTGCTGCATCCCTCTGCAAGATATCTCACTATTTTTGACTTTTCTGAGCCTGTCAAGTCCTTCTTTTGACCCATTTTGCCAAAGGAAAGGACGTTGCCTAATAATTATGCACACCTGATATAGGATGTTGATGTCATTAGACCACACCCCTTCTCATTACAGAGATGCACATCACCTAATATGCTTAATTGGTAGTAGGCTTTCGAGCCTATACAGCCTATTGTGCTGTTGTCTTTTTTTATTATCCCTAAATACTAAAGGAAAGATCATATGTGTGTCCACAGGATAGGGATTTGTGTTGGTGTATGAGAATGTAGCCTATGGGTTTTATATTGTTAAATGGTAAATATAAGACAATGTGTTTCATGTCAAGACAATCATTTACTAAATGTAACAAATTATTTTTGCCTGGAAGTAATTAAGTATGTAATTAAGTGTACTTTATTACAGAAAAATGTGTAATATGTTTTTTTGAGTAATGACCCCAACATCAATCACAGCAAAGAGGGGAAATACTTCCAACATTCACAAACATTTGACCACACAGCACACAAATAATTTGGATCAATGTAATACCTTTGATATGTTGGCTTGTGATGATGGTGACTCTCAAGGCAGAGTCAATGAGAACCCAATGAGAATCAATAAGGAATTGAATCAGTGATGCAATCGGAATCGTTAAATTCTTATCAGTTACCATCCCCAGGCAAACAGATACTCTCATCAGTTGTTCTCTTGGGAAGAGCTGCTGAACAACTTGTTAAAGCAAATATTTCATCACCCATCAATGTGCCAAAAACACAAAACATTTAGGCATGTTGATATGGTCAAGATGACCAAAGATGAAGCTCAAAAAGAGCTTTAGGATGGGGAAGAAAAAAAGAAAACACCTATGAGCCGCAGTTCTCTGGGCAAAAATATGTTGCCCCTGCTGCTTCAGGTTGATAGGAAGATAACAGTGACTAAAATAACCACTCATTACAGTGAAGGTATGCAGAGGAGCATCTGCTGCTTTAGCCCATCTGGCTAAAACAGCAGAAGGCCGCAAAAAGGCGCAACTCATGTCTGCTAAGAACAGGAAACTGATGTTACAATTTACACAGCTCAACAAATTTTGACAATAGAAGATTGTAAAAATGATTTCTGATCTAATATGTCTCAATTTCTTATCCAACATTTAGATGGTAGGGTCAAAATTTGACACTTTGAGCCCCTTAGCACCAAACAAGTGTCTTTTAGTGCTACAGCCTACCCGAGTATTGCTGCTCATAGTGTGTTTGTCTGCCCAATGTTTAATTGAATGAGAATATAAAAATGGGAAAAGATTTTGTATAATATGTTAATTTTATTACACATATAGAATAGCAACACCTTTTAAGGACAACTTAGAGTAGGTATTTCAGTCCATCTATAGTGTTTCATATGTTGTCTTTTATATTATTACTGAATCATTAAAGTACAAAGTCCACTTCATTATGATAAGCATTCTATTGTAGCTATATAAAAAAAAGAGCTCGGTGCATTACATAAATTATTGTTTATTTTTTCTGTTCTTCCTTCTCTTCTTTGGTATCTTCATCTTTTCTTTCTTCATCTCCTCCTTCATCTGTTTTTTCCTCTTCCTGCTTTTCTTCATCTTCTTTTGTCATCTCAATCTTTTCCTCTTCTTCCTTTTCCCCTTCTTCTACTTTTCCCCCTTCTTCCTTTTTCTCTTCTTCTATCTTTTCCTCTTCCCTTTTCTCCCCACCCCCCTCTTTCTCTTCCTTTTTATCTTCTCCTTCTTCCTCATCTTCTTCTACCTCCTCTCCAGTTAAGCGCTCAAGATCTATAATACGATGTTTTAGAGTTTTGTCTGCATTTTCGTTATTTCGTACGATCTTCTTCAGCTTGACTTGCATCAGCTCCATGGTACCATACAATTTGTTTACCTTCTCCTCCAGCTCTTTTTGCTCAGGTTTGATGTTAGCTGGATCCAAGTCTATAAGACCATCTTTCATCAGGATCTGCCGACCCTTATCCTCAAGCATGCCTTTGGCATCTGGATACTCTGACAGTGATTCCATCAGGTCATCCTTGGAAAGGCAGAAGAGCTCTGAGTATCCAATGCTGCGAATGTTGGCGGTCCGCCTGTTACCCGCTTTGCTACCTTTAATATTAAGAATACTAATCTCACCAAAATAGCTGCCGCTTCCGAGTACAACAAATTGTGTCACACCATCATCGGCAACGACTGCCAGTTTTCCATCTTTGATAATATACATCTCACGACCAATGTCGCCTTTCTTACAGATGTAATCTCCAGGGCTGAACACCTGTGGCCGGAGTTTGAGCACCAGCTCAATCAGCAGGCCTGCCTCACAGTCTGCAAAAATCCGAACTTTCTTTAGTGTCTCCATGTGGACTTGGATGGCTATTTCTGCTTTTAGCTTGTCTGGGAGATACCTCAGCACTTCTCTTTCATCCTGTGCCTTGCCATTATTCCACAGATAGTCAAACCACTTGATGACTCGCAACTCTAGGTCCTTACTAACCTTTCGAACCTGCAAATGAAAAGAAAGCAAGAGGATTAAAATAATATTTAAAGACTAGATTATTTTACTACGTCTTTTGATCTAGACTTTTTTGATCAATGTTTATTTACCTGCATGTACTGCTTAATGTTGTCAATGCGGGCCTGGAACTGGGCTTGGGCTGCATTCATGTTGGAGATCATGGTGGCAATGTTTCCCACAATGGTGGCAAAGATTAGGACTCCAACTAAAAAGTCCACAACATGGAAGAGAAATTCCGAGTCCAAAGCTGGTGGTGGGGTTTCTCCAATAGTTGTCAGAGTCAGTGTGGACCAGTACAGGCTGAAAGCATACTTCCTCATGGGCTGTCCAAACTCAGGCTCCTCAGGATCATCCAGAGCAGGGTAAACCCAGTCATCAGCACCAAATCCAATAGATTTGGAAAAAGAGAAATACCAGCAGGCATTCCAGTGGATGATAATAAGGATGTACATGATAAGGTTTCCAATACGGAAGATGTTGGGGTAGTTGGTTTTAGTCTCTGTTTTGGTAAAGAACTCCATCATGCGCCCAATCCTCAGAAGCTTGTTTATGCGGATCTCTGGGTAGTCGATGCCAAGGACGAAGTAGAAGATGTCAGTGGGCAGCATGGAGAGAACATCGAGACGAAACTGAAAGCTGCTGATGTATCGATCCAAAAGCAGCTTCTTATCTTTCACTAGTAGGCCTTGTTCAAGGTAACCTGCAGTTGAAAGACATAGTGTTTACCATTTACAGGGACATTGTATTCTTAAATACTATATGGAATTAAATGTTCCCTTCTACTGCAACAATCACCTTTTAATTGCACACAGGATCACTGTTCAAACTGTAATTATTAGCAGCTTTAAGATTTGTAGTTGGTGGTGTAAATAATGCTCTAGATATCTTATAGTAAAGCAGTTTCAACAAGTCTTTTTTTTCCTGTTGATCAGAATACAAAAATTATATCCAGAAAGGAAATTCATGTTAGAAAGGGATGTTTTCTAACATGAATTCAGCTGAAGGCTTCAGCAGTACAAATTTCCATTTTGAGTCTTGCTGGATGATAGTTGATTGCTGTGCTGCAGTAGAGAGACAGAACCACACCATCACTTACATATAACATGACCAGGAAAAACGATGACATCACTGGCCACTCATTTCATCTGTGTAAGTCTAATTAGTGCTTTAAGGAAAACTATATCACATTTTGAAAATATTTCTGCAGAATGGTAAGGTTAGTCTTTCACCTGTTCTGGCCCTGAAGAACATATCAGCCAGGTAGATAAGGTCTGAGGTGTAGTCCAGAATAACCCAGTAAATTATGTAGTCATGCTGCAACTCCTCAAAGCAAGCCCTGTTTGCAAGAGAAGACGACCACCAGCAGTGAGGGTGGTTTGTAAATTAACAATGTTGAATATCTCAGCACTATGTCCTGTTGTGCTACTGTCACACCCCATTAACCCAGTAATCTGTACTAACAGAAAAAAAGATAATACAATGTTAAAAAACACAACTTCTCACTTTAAAAAAAAAACAAAAAAAAAAAACTATTTCTGTGCATGAAAGCAAACTGTAACTAAAAGTAGTTTTAATGAAGTAGGATATTAAAAACAAACAACCAAATGAAATCATGTAAATATTTGACCTTTAGTGATGGAAGAATGACTGATTTATCAAGGTCACCTGGCTATGATCATGGTCCAATTATACATCACTGGAAGCGTAATGATAAACAGCCAGTTGTAATACAAATTTCCAGCAGGATTAATGACAAATATTTCTGCTGGCCTGTGGAGGAAAGAATGAAAGTGTAAAATAAATACTCAAAATCATACAACACATAAATTTATTTTGAAGTTTCTGTAAATTATGTACTTACTTATCTTTGTCCTTGCTCTTGTCTTTCTCTTTTTGTTTTTCTTTTTCTTTCTCCTTTTCTTTTTCTTTTTCTTTTTCTTTTTCTTTCTCCTTTTCTTTTTCTTTTTCTTCCTCCTCCTTCTTCTCCTTCTCCTTTTTTCTGTAATGTGCAATAATAAATTAGAGAATACTGAGCACCGGTTATCCTTAATAACATAGTAACATTTCCTAAAAGGTGAAGAGATAAAAATCAATACTCTTTCTTTTCCTTCTTTTCCTTCTTCTCCTTTTTCCTTTTTTTCTTTTTCTCTCTGAAAAAAATGATTAATGCAACATGTTTAACATGATTACAGGAATCTAAGCCTTTACTTTTTTCATGACTCCAAAATGTACTTACTCTTCATTGTTGTTGTTATTGTTCGTGTTGCCTATATGAAGAGGCGTTGATTGAGGTGAACTTCTGAAACAAACACAGCACATTTTATTAACTGACAAATCTTTGCTTTTTGTCATTATTATTCTTTGTGTATTTATATTTAAGTTTTGCTCACATGTCATCGTCACTGTCACTGGTAAAGTGAGGTGGAACATAAGGTGGCGAGGTGAGCAAGGCCTGGGTGGTAGTGGCCATTGCAGCAGAACTGTAGTATACTCTGCAGCAATAAAATATTTTTCAGGATGACAACTTCAGACTAGAATTTAAGTGCTGTTGGGTTCTAAATTGGTTTACACATATTTTAAACTGAAACTGGACATATTTTGGCAGTTGTTTGATCACCTAGCTTTAAAAGAAAAAAACTGAAAAATATATCTGCTTTTTGATTTATCATAGGAACTTTTTGATTTGATTTGATTTGATGTTTTCTTTTTACAAACAAGAGCAACCCATGGAAGCAGAAATGTGTTGTGCTGTCAAAACTTGTTTACTGAGACAACAAATAAACATATAAATGATTAATGCCTGAATGAATGAATAACTAAATACATACAATTCTTACATATGTAAATATATATATATATATTTATAAATATATAAAGTTTAATTCAGTTTTTATATATATATATATATATATATATATATATATATATATATGAATAAATCAATCCATTAAAAAAAAAGATTTTACTGTCTTCATCTGCATCATGTGTCACTTATATCCAATGTTACTATTGCATTTGTAGTGTCAGTCTCAGCTGGTAAGCACATTGTTTTACAGGTCTAAATGAATTATTTAGCCATACACGTAGATGATGCTACAAAAAGAACTTACAGTATCGTGTGACTAAACTTACCTTTTCCGATCCTTAATGTAATTTAAAGTCCATTTCCCTTTAGTTGTGTACTTTCCTAGAACTTAGACACTCACGGTATCCACAGATTTATTGTATCATCAATCACTGAATGCTATTTAATAATGTATAACAACATGTAGCTAGGCAACTAACACCTGTAGGTACTGAGTCCATCTAACTGTGTCATAGAGTCTCAGTGACCCTGATGAGGATTTGGGGATTAGACTTGTCTGAGGAGAGTGGAGGCAAAGTCAATCATCCTCCCTGCTTATCCACTCCAGCGGGAGATGAGATACATTTAAGTGAAGTTTCGACAGGCCTCAGTTAACCTCCTACTCAGGATCCACAACACTGAAAACCATTATGTGTTGACATTGTTTTTAAAATTCAGCAACAAGCTATAATTTTCCTGATCATTTGCGGAACAGAGGATTTAGTCTGCTTGCACACACACACGCTTACACGCACTCTAACACACACACACACACACTACTCCTGCTCAGTCAGCACTCTCCTCCATATCCTCCTTTAATCCTATTAGATCATGTCCAGTAGAACAGATTCCAGATCAGGCATAAAAGAACAATAATGTCTCGTGTGAAATCAAAGCAGAACCTCTATCGGTGAATAACGTGTACAGGAGCATACTGTAGAAATCCTGTGGTTCAGTGGCTCTCCCTGTTGGCTGATGTGGTGTTTGCAGTTTTATGACAGCAAATTTCACAGTTTGCATTTGAGCTGAAGCATCTTTGCAGGAGTTTAATGTCCTTTAATTTGTTTTGGTTTAGTGTTGAAATAAGTATAAATGGAGATGACATTGTGTGATTTTGATGTGTTTATGTCACTGATGAAACTCAGGGGAACATTGACTAGAAGGAAACACTGTTGAGGTAACAGTGGCACACAACAAGATAAAGATCGTGTACACAAAATACTGATATGTTATTTTTTGGCACTTTAATGGTTTAATACTGTGGACAGTACAGCAAAACAATAAAACATAAGATAATCCTCAACCATTTATACAATGTGTTGATGAGTAAGAATAAACTTTCAATTACAGAACTACAGAAAAAGAGAGAAACCACAAACAAAAAAACCCTTTTTAGATTAGGTCTGAAAACACATTTTGGTTATTCTCTTTACAAAGTGTTCAATTTTTTCCCAATTAATTTTTTTAGTCTCTTTTAACTACATCACCTGTATCTATTTTCAGCTTTTGTTCCATTTGCTAACAGAGCCATATTTGCTGGTGATGAGAGGCAGATTACAGTGCAGTGGGATCTGCTGGCCCTCCTGTCATGTTAGCCTCACCGACATCAGTGGCACGGGCGTCAACCTCAGCTGGGACATCAGCAGCAGCAAGTATATCGGCGGTGGCAGGGGCAGCTGGATCAACGGCCACCTCAGGGGCTGCTGGGGCACTGTCAACAGGAACTACATCAACAGGAGGTACATCCACAGCAGCAGCATCATCAACTGGAGCAACATCTATGGGGACGTCAACTACAGCTGGCTCTACCGCTGCAGGGTTTGCTGAAGGCTCTGCTTCAACCATGGCTGGGTCGGCCTCAGCTGCTTCCACCTCCTCGGCCTCCTCTACCTCATCAGAGTTCAGCAGGGCGCGTCCTGCAGCTTTGGTGGCAGGGTTACCATCCTGTGCCAAAGAAATGGGAAAAAATCATGTCATATATATGTTGACAAAAAATGATGAATTTTTGAAGTTAGCTGCTTCATGTTCAGGGTTTATGCTTGTGACGCTGTCATATTTAAAGTTATTGTTTGAACTAATGCTCCAGCAAAATGTGTAACAGTCTATGTTTCTTTGGCTTGTTACACCCGTCAGAGTGTCGTCTGTCCTGAATGTGTCCTTTTCTTGTTCTAGCTCTCTGTTTTAACAGTGTTTGCACGTAGCGTCTACCGCTGTTGTCAATTTAGCCTAAATTTATTTATTCAGGTCTCTGAGGAAAATTGAGAAAAGCCTCAATTTATTCTACAATGGAATGTGTTTGTTCTACATGCATTACAAGTTTTTCCCAGTTTGTTTTTAGCTCTACACTTAGGCTATTCTTAAACCAATCCATTGTGGACAGAGAAGTAGTTGTTGTGAATAAACAAGATATGAGCAAATATTAGTAAATATTTCTCTAAACAGGGAAGAAAATGTACACATGAATTTCTCAATAACAATCAATATACAGTTCAGCATGAAACTATGATGCCTGAGCACCTCTGTCTCCTCTTCTGAAGCATCTCCAACAGGGACGGGAGCTGGAGGAGGGACATCAGCAGGTTGGGCTGGTGCTGCATCCACCTATATTAAATGTATATAGCCTATATTATTATTTGTAATAATAATAATAATATATATAACAGGAAATAAATGTGTATATGCAATGTCACAGTGCTGTGTGTATGCTCACAGTGGCCCCAGCTAAGACAGCCTAAAAGAACATAATTTTATGTCAGATTGCAAATAAGTAACACACAAACTTCAGCAATCATGCCAAATATGCTTATTTTTAGTTTTCACAAAAATCCACCACTAAGCTCCTGTAAGAGGCTAACAAGAGTAAACTTACAGGAGAATTAGCAGAGGGAATGAAGGGATTTTGGACTATTCCCTGGAAAGAAACAACAATAATAGGAATTAAAACAGATTTATAATCATAAATTAGCATTCATGGAAGGTCTATCTGAAGTTCTTTTTTACTTCAAACATCAATGAACCCCCATTACCTGCTGCTGGTACAGCCTGTACATCTCCATCCACCTCAGGGCCTCATTAGCATGTGCTGCAATCTGCAAATAAATACCAGACATCTTCAGACATGCGGTGCAATTAAGCCAATTATACTCTGTCTGTCAGACAACGATCATAGTGCCCAACTGATGGCATGACAAAAACATAGCATTACATGTCATAGCAGACGGATCCAACACTCAAAACAGAAAAGTTGAAAAGGCCATCTTACCTCACTGCTTTCGCTTGCTGGAGCCTGCAATTTCAGAAATAGAAGTGAGCAAACAACAGTTAGATGTGGATAACTGTGTTTTAAAATGGTATCAGATGGCAGATTTAATAATACACAATATTAGACTTACAGGGGCAGCGAGAGTAGAGACCAAGAGGCACATGAAGAGAACAAGCTGCTTCATTTTGACAGGTTCAGTAGAAAAACCTGTATAATATAACATACAACCCAGACTTTTATCTCAATTTTTCTTAATTTTCTTTGCTGAATGGGGGGGGGGCACTTTAAGAAAATCAAGAGAGAAATAGTTTAAAAAAATTATATTAAAAATATTTGTGAAGACAACAAGGTTGCCCCAAAAAATGAGAAATTGTTTCTGTTTGTAAAGTCACCTTACCTTGTTGTCCTGCAGAGAAACTGTGAAAAAGTACCTCAGTAGAAAGAAGTCTACTTCTTGTCCCTCATGGATGCAATTTATATACTGCTATATCACGTAGCAGCCAGTCCCATCCAGTAAAACAGGCACACCTATGTGTTTGAAGAATTATCCTTACATGTCAAAGGTAAAAAAAAGAGGTATCTAGGGTTGAGGCCCCTGTTGTTGTTAATTACATGCTATACAAGTATGCTTAGCACACATGCCCACCTTTACTGCCCTAAAACCAAACTTTGAAAAAAAACCCCAAAAAAAACAGAGAGACGCCATGAAGCAGACATAAGCATGTAATGATATGACAGAGAGTCCCTACTTAGTTTGACTTGAAAACAGTGAAAAAGGAAACTTAAATTAACTTAAATATCTGCAATATCTTATTACTAAAAATAATGTAAGTACTGGTGATAGCTACAGAAACATGAAATACAGTGTTGATCCTCCTCACTTGAACAGAGGTTATAAGAACATCTACTCAAGTATTGCACTTTTTCAGCTCTTTCTTTTAGCTTAGCATTTTAAAGGGTGGGGTATTTTTTTAAAAAAAATTTTTTTTTGACTGACTACAGACATTATGTTTCATTATGCATACAGGAGATAATGTGTAGAAATGTATGTAAAGGCTGGTTAGCCTTTACATACATTTTTCTCATAATCTGTTTTAGTCTAAGAAAGAATTCTGACCCCATGTAAAATACCCTCTGCAATGAGATATTTTACACTGTATGTATTACAACAATTGTGTGACTTAAGTTAAACAACTACATATTTTTTCTCAATTGAACACCACATTTCACACAAGTATTCCAAAGATTATTTTCATCTACTGAAACTTACAGTGGGTGTAAGTGCCAGTGGGAAGCACCACTTCTATAGTGTCTGAGTTTAACTAAATGTGTTTGCTTTAACTGGCGTGGCTGTTCATCACAGTGATTTTGAACATTATAGCTCACTTATGTTTATTTTTTCAGGTTCCAGATCAGATAATGAAGGAGTTGGTCTGTAATTTGCTGAACTCTATACTATTCTGACCTCAAATCTGCTGAGCTAAGCAACTTTGTCAAAAGATAACAATCTCTTCATTAGTCATTTAAAAGTTAACAGTTGATATCGTGCCATGTAGTTAGATTATTCCTGTTTTCTCCTTTGAAGAAAAACTGCAGTTATAAAAATGTGGTTACAATGTGATCATCTGTTCCAACAGGAATATTGAACTTTTAACTCTCAAACTATGCTTTGTTTCAGAAGGCTACATTGTTGCTTTGACAAACAAATTAATTCTTTAATTCTTTTTGTTTCTTAGAACAACATCAAAAGCAACAGAACGAAATAAAGCTTTTTTTTTTTTTTTTAGGTTTTTACTTACTTTTAGTAAAAATCTAAAAGCATGACTTGCATCAAAGCTCTACAAAGCTTCTACATAGCAGTGAACCTCATAACTGGGTGTGGCTCACTTAAGGTAAACCGTCATAAAGAACCTCGTTCAATTCACTGGAGTAAAGTGTTCTAAACATTTTTCAATGACTAGCATGAAGCAGATCCTCTTCCAGCTTTATAAAAGTCTATAGAAATGCAACCCTTCAGCTCCCTTCAGTGAGCATTTTCCTGACAAGTGATTCAACCCTAGTTTCAAGTCTTAAGGTATACAAGCAGCAATGGTTGCTTTGCTTTGCCACTGCAACCTCATCTCACAGTCACTTGAATTTATAGTTAAGCCCTTGAAGCTGCTGCAGTATTCTCCTGAACGATAGTTGTCACCACTCAGACAATATCTTAAACATAAGTGCTGATAAAGGAGGAGAACTTAAAAAGGAAGCCAAGACTGTGCCTGTTGCAAAGTTTTTTCCACAAAATCGACAAAACAAGTTTTCAAAGTGTTCCAACATTTCCGTCTGTATATCTGTGTGTCTTCTGAGCTTCTGTACACGATTGTACACTTGAGTTTTTAACCTATCTGTGGCAGCTCCAGCACAATGTGCCAGGTTACAAAAATCAAAAGTGCACGTCCGGCCACAAAGATTGTGTCGTGCAACACATGTTGTGATGTTAAAATGGGTATGCAACACCTGTGACACAAGAAACATGGCGATCATAATGGGGCCATTAGATTCCGGGTCACATTGGCCTAGAGACCAGTTGGTGACCCCCTGGCAACTACTAGTGTCCAGGGAAAAATGTGTATTCCCTAATTAGTTGGTCATCTGTTTATGCCTTTAGTTTCAGTACTTGGGAGGCCATCTGGGGGGGCATCACTGCAGCTTCCCAGTCTCATTATCAAACAACAAAGACACAGGCATTCTCACATTCCCTCACTCATACACTCTCTCTCTCTCTCACTCACACACACACACACACACACACACACACACACACACACACGCGCACACACACACACACACACACACACTATAGGAAGATTGGTGATTCATGTATCTGTATATTTTTTGTGTGTTTCAGGTGCTGTATGTTTGTTTTGTTTTGTTTTTTGTGTATTACAGGTACCAAAGCTGGCAATACATACAATGCAATACAATACTAGAGATTCTATGTAGCTGTTCTTGTTAAAGCAAAATGTGCTCGGTACTATCATGCATTCAGATTCTAATTGCAAAGCTAGCATATAGAACAGCATTAAAAAAAACCTGTATTTTCAGAGGTCCAGTTGCAGGACAACAACAACAACAAACACGATGATCCTATAGAATATGGTGTGTTGTTGTAGATTAAACTATGCACCAGTGTATAAAGAATTTTAAAATGAGCTAAACCTCAAACATCTGCAGTGGTAAAACCCAACATGAACATTAAACTATCAGTAATGTGAATCCATTCACATCATATATAACTGTAAAACACTAAAAAGGGGACTTTTTGGCTTGAATTACAGTTCCAGGAAAGAATCTTTTGAAGAAGAGACAGTAATAGCGTGAGAGGCCAATGTCTGCATTTCTGATGTGCCTCTGAAGAGGTAAGTGTTCAGTCATGTTGGGACAGGCTTTTGTCCCCAGGTGAGCCAAGATCAGGGAGATCGTTCTCTCTCATGTAATGTTTTTTACTTTCTTAAGACAATTACGTTTCACAGTGGGGAAATTTTGCCACCAACAGTGAAAATTCATGTCTTCTGTGTGATAAACTATAGTAGTGTCTTTATAATGTATGTGCTATGTTGCAGAACTACACAAGGATTTTTATACAAGCTGTGATCAAAACCTCTGGGAATTGTGTTATAAATATCAAAATTCTGACTCATTTTAACCATGGCTGATCTCCTATTCGATAATCTTCACAGGCATGTGCAGAATTACTCTGGTGTAGGTGTTATACTTAAATTGCTCTTTGAACGCTGTGCTCTGCAGTTTAATTGTGGAACTTAAAGGTAAGCAAAGAGCAAACATTATTTTCTGTTTCAAAGGGACCCGTGTGAAGATTCAAGTTTTCAGTCAAAGTGACCACAGTTTCCAAGCTCAAAGCCATTGCCAGAGGTGAGAAGCAAGACTGGGAGGCGCATGCTGTTTTCTCAGCATTCATGCGGTTCTACACATTTTTGGCTCCCTCTAACTTTGCCTACACTTATGTCCACAAGTACAAGAAAATGTAATGTGACTGAAGATCTAAAAATTATACCACCGATGCTGAAATCAAGTAAGGTTCTACATTTTTGTCGGTTAATTTTGAACAAATTTTAATTTTATTTATTTATTTTTATATAAATTATACATATATAAGATTGCATATTTATATTTTTTTATAAACATAACTTAATTCATTAGAAAATATTATTTTTAGGCTGATAATGCTAGAGTATTTTCTGGTAAAATAGCTCATGTGATGCCAAGTAATATTAAGTCTTAAACATACCAAACATACCAAACTCAGCAAACTGAAATCAAGCAATAGTATTTATAGATGAATTTGGTTTATTCCATTCAGGAATACATCTAAACTCTAAAATAGACATATTTTTATGTCTTTAATCATTTATAATCATGCTTTTCTTATGACTTGTTGCATTTTTCTTCATTATTCATACATTCTGAGATTAGTTTTCAACACAAATTTCAATGTAAGAGTTCAGTTCAAATAATCAATTTCAAGTTTATTGTGTATGTTAGAAGTTTCTAGCAACACAGTTATAGAAATAGAGTTGCTGCTGATACCCAAACCTTTGGTATTTATTTAAGTGTACTGAAGATATATGACTGTAAGTAAAAAAAAATAAATTCCAAGGTTTATAGAAGTCTTTGGGAAAGGAACCAAGTTTTGCTGTGTGGAGGCTGTTGTATGTGACAAGTGAGATATTTATTTTCTCACCTGACAGAAGACCTGAGGCACTAACTAGGGCAAGGTCTTTATAGAGCAAGGTATGAAATGTACTTTTGAATGGCACCACAGTTAAAGTCAAACTGATACTTGATAATCCACCTAGCTTTGTAATAGTGTAATGTTAAATCACAAGTTAAATCCTAAAGGAAAAATAACATTATTTTTACTACATGTATATTTTAATTAAAAAAAAACAAAAAACCAAAGCAGTCTACAAGTGTTTAAATAATGAGTAAAAGTATCAAAATTTGCTTCAAAAAGTAGACTTTATTTATTCAAAGAAAATGACATTTAAGGAAAAGTTAGAACGAAGTAATTAAAGTATGATGAAAATTCAGCATCACATTGCATCTGCAGTTCTAGAACAGGTTATTGTTAATGTGGGGAAATGACAAGGGGAATAAAAGAGTGCTTCAGGAATATGTCTTATTTTATGCAGATTATCCTATTACTCTTTAGTTTAATAATGTTGTGATTTCTTAATAAAGAAGTGTTATTTATAACATTTGTGGGTGGGGTTTTAACTTATGTTAGCACTTTCGGAAACAACATCACTGACAGTTTCTTCCCATGCTGATTTCTGAATGTTCACATGTTTACACCTTTGCTGGCATCTGTAAAGACAAATGAGCAGTTTCATATCAGCATTGTTAAAATCATACACATTTCAAACAGTGTTCCCTTGTTTTTAAGATGCTTTATAAGGACCGATCTGTTGATTGGTTACCTGGCTTGTCTGTATGGGCTGATCCTGCAGGTGCAATTTTGGGGGGTCCTGGGATGGAAGAGCATTAGCGTCAAATTGCGGAATCTGGAAAAAAAGAAAAGAAAAAAAAACACCTACTTTACCAAAACATGGAGATACACAGTCAATACAATTAGCTTCTTCAAAACATAATGAGATTATATTATTTGCTACTGTATTTTCTCACGTTCATATTTTGCTGGGGAATGTTTTGTGGTGGATAGTCAAATGGGAGAACCTGTGGGGAAACAAGTATAATGGTAAATAAACAAACATGTTTTTAAACATAAACAACAAAAATACAAATGGGGTAAATAAAATAACTAAAATCTTACTTCTGGCACTATGGGGCCTTTTGTCATTGGGGGGATGTTTGGGATTATCTGTAATAAAATTATATATTGTATTTAGTCCCATGATATATAGAAATACACAAACATAAGTTCATATTTTCACATTTTAAATTAATATCTAAGAGTTCAAAATTCTTACCCTTTGCTGAGCAAAGTCATATGCATAGAACTGGAATTGTAAAAACACAAGACACAAAAAAGTTCAAGAAAGCAGTTAAAACACTTCTATGAGCAGAAAGGTTTCCTGGGCCAAAAGTTTCCATAATCTGCAACAGGAAAGAGAAGTGACTTACTACTTCAACACTCTGTCTGCCAGGTAGCTGAGGAATGGAGTACTTGATGAGACCAAAAGATGAAAAGGGCTGCAGAGAGAAAGAAGGCAAAAGTAAAATCAGGATCAACGAAAAGAAGTTAGGTGATTTTTATTTTATTTATTTTTTTTGTAGGTGGAAAAACGTCTCTCAAACTGATGTATGCATACCTGTGCTGGGTTTGAAACACCTGCACCTCCTGGAAATCTGTGGGGATAAATCTTGGAGAAAAAAAACATAAATGTTGTACTGTAATCATGATTCATAGCCACTGTTAGAGCCAAATGTAATAAATAATGGTGCTGATCTGAAAACGTGTATAAACCTGAGTAATAAATAAGAGTCTGACATACCAGTTCCACACTGTAACCACCAGGTAGTCCAGTGTGTGGAAAACCAGCCGTAAAGGGATTGTTCATCTGAATACATGCAAATTTTGAAGACTTCAGTATACAGCAATATTTTGTGTAGGTGTTTGCAGTATTTTGAACCTGTATATAGAATATACACAGAAGATATAGAGAAGATAAACAGTATGCAGTATGCATAATTACCTGTAAAGTTGGCATCTGTTGCCTGGATCCAGTGTAATGAGGCAAGTACTGAAACTAAAGGCATAAACAGAAGTTAAACTTTAAGTATTGGACAGGTTTCAGCTCCATGAAATAAATGGTTGGCTTTTACTTAACACTCACTGGTGCAGCACAGGCTGTGCTAGCCAAACAGAGGCACAAGAGAGCCAGCTTCATGTTTATCCTACAGACATAAAATAAATCATTCCAAGTTGTGAAACTTCCACCACAGTCACACTGGATGGTTGCTTCCTTCTGGAAAGGCATGCAGGAGCTAATGTTAAAATTTTGCTCAACTCACCGTCTGAAATTTTAAAAATCACCAGAAAAGGAGAAAATGATGAATGCTGATGTTGGAGATGATGCCAGCAGGTTGGACTGTGACTTCTGCAGTGTTACTTGGATATTTATACACTGCTTTCTCACCAAAGAGCCAGTCACGGGAGATAGGAGTGGTGTTGCCCAATGACTAGGTAGAGGTGTCTAGTCTTCAGCTTTACTAAATGACCAGTGGTCATATCCACTTTCTGTGTAATAGCAGAGTCGTCTGTTTGATTATACCGTCTAGAGCAGAGCACACCTTCACTTTGCTTACTCCTCATTCTGCCATTAGTCTCACTACAATTGCATAAGGTGGCACAAATATCTGAAACTAAAAATTTATGTTAATACAGCATAGATAAATATAATACCATATCCTTTTTTGCTTGTTTGTTTGCTTGTTTTACTCTAAAAATAAATTTGTACTGAAGCAGCACATAGTAGTGAAATCAGAGAACAGCCTTTATTATTTATAATAAATATAATTGCCTGCTGTAGCTATTTGTGGATAGTCAAAAAAGCAAGTCAGTAATAATCTGCAAGATGCTGCATATAATTCATGGACTGAGTATCAGATATTTATTATTTGAAATATATCTGAAGCAAAGAACCAGAAACAATAGATGAATGAGCTGTTTCATTTATTATGAAGCACAGAAATGAAACATTTGATGTTGCATGTAGAGAGGAAACAATATGCTGCTACATTTATTTTGACATTTTCTTTTGGTCATATTTAACTGCAAACCATCAATTTTTTTTCATAAGAGGCATGTCATGCTTTTTGACTTTATTCTTCTTTTTCCAAACAAAGCACCATTTCAAAAAATTCATAGCACCACAGAAAATAGCATTGCTGGCTGGCGATTTTTCACCACAGTAAGCAGATAGTCTTACACCTCTGGTCACCTACAGTGGGGACAAAAGCAAATGAAAGTTTGAGAGACTCAATCCCCTAGAAAAATAACATGTGATCCTTGCATATTTATTTATATGAACTACTTTGCTAAAACCTTTATATATGAATATGTGAATTGATACCTGAGTGTGCCAAGAGTGTTTTTTTCCTGCTGACTAAGTAGTTTTAGTCATCTTCATCTTCATCATCTTTGCCACGCTAAAATGACAGAGGACTTGGGTGAGCGAATCAGGACTGATGATAGTCTCCTACATGTGCATTTATGAGTCACGGTTTTTTCCACAACTCAGCAGAAATAGTTGGGAGGTTTGTCTGACGTGATCCTTTTTATTGGAATGAACCGGCTGCCCTCATAACAAATTTCAGTTCAATCCAACTCCACTTTATTGCCTGTCAAAGTCTATTGAAGCTATTACGGCACTAAACTGCATATTGCCAGCATCAAATCATGACAGAGGCTTATTGTTTGTTAAATACATTTAAATGCGATAGTCTTTCTTACTGGGGGAGGTGCAACGACGACAGGATTCAGAGGTTCCACAGGAATGGCAGGATCAGCAAGAGCAACAGGGGCAGCTGGGGCAGCTGGAGCAGCTGGAGCAGCTGGGGCAACTGGAGCAGCTGGGTCAGCTGCAGCTGGATTAGGCAGGTTGAAGCCGAAGGGGTAGAACTACAGAAAATAAAATAAATTGTGAATTCAATAAAATATCTGAAAAACCTTTGCCAGAGAAAATATGTTCTGCAGACACCTACCACCTCCTTGGTACCTATGCCATTCGGATTTGGAATCTCGTGCTTGATAAAGCCGTGGACCTTTCAATGAAAACAGACTTAGAAACTCATAATTGCACTGGAATCTGTAATACTTCTGATTTGTGGTTCTTCTTTGATTACATGTAGGCTCTAAAAACGTCAAAGTCTATAGAATTAACTCTTTTTATCAGATAGCATTTAGGTTTCTATTCCATTTCCATTCTTTGGATCAAAGTCTGCAAACTACACTCTCAATAGGTAAATATCTATCTCTATATATTTAAATATATATATATATATATATATATATATATGAACTGTGCTACTCACAGGTCCTCCAAGAGGGTGTCTTTGGGCATCAACAGGGAGCAACTGGAAGCATTAAAACAACATAGTAAAGAAATAATCACCAGATGCACAGAAAAGTTCTGAAAAGGTGCAAAACAATGATTGAACTCTTACAACTTCCAGATTGTCAAGTGGGACTCCAGCAGGGATAACCTGGGCCGCCTGAAATACAGTATTAATCATATACACTTAACAGGGACACAATCTTATGAGAAAAGTCAGCCGTGTTGGAGAAAAGCAGTTCAGCTATGAAGACATCAGTGGTGAACAAATCATAATAGACCACCATGCAGAGTTTGAAAATCTGGCTTTTACTGTGGTTAATGTGTGTGGGTGTCATGATATCCACCAGCTGATCCAAGCTGCTTCTTATTGTACCTGAGGTGGAGCGTAGTGGATGTCAAACTCCTCAAATATCTGCAGCTGTAAAGAAGAGAATAAAATTCAGTGTAATGCAGGTCAGTGTAACATGTTCAGACAGTTATTGAATGTTGTTTTACTGATTAATGCTAAAGACAAAAACAGACACCATAAACGGATAACAATGACCGAAAAACTCCATCTGCTAAAAAAAACAAAGGTGAGTATTAAAGCTCTGTAGGTGATATTTCTCTAAAATACTGAAGATGAATGTTGTATGTTAATTGTTACATGTGAAAGAAAAAGAAAGGGAAAATAGATATTTTTGCAGAAATGTAAGTATTTTTCTTACAGGAGCAGAGATGGCCATCCCAAGGATGCAGGCAGCAAGTACGATAAATTTCATTTTGAAACTTGCTGTGACAGAAAGAGAATTTTGAGTTATTACATTTGGTAGTTTTTAGTGCACGTCTTTTAAAAAAGCATTTAAATTTAAAACGTCTTTTGCAGTTTCATGTGATATTAGCAGGATCTACATTACCTTTCTTCCCTGGCTGCACGTGAGCACTGGAGGATTGTTGAAGAGAGGTGTGATTAGAGGAGAGTGAGATCGCCTATTTATTTGCTGAGAGAAACAAAGGGCGAGCAAACTTTTGACAGGTATTGATGGTAAGCCAATCGTTTTTCTTTGTATGATCACAAACCTGGCAGCTGCATGTCTGGGAAATCTCTTAATAAATTCTTTGGCTTGAAA
Organism: Simochromis diagramma; assembly: GCF_900408965.1. Classification (NCBI taxonomy): domain Eukaryota; kingdom Metazoa; phylum Chordata; class Actinopteri; order Cichliformes; family Cichlidae; genus Simochromis; species Simochromis diagramma. The sequence goes on along the minus strand of NW_024386792.1, from coordinate 7,436,437 downwards.
AGCACATCTATCACATTCCTCTGCAATGTGTCTTATCAGGTGCCCCCTTGCAACATCTCAAACTCAAAAAGGGCAACAGGGTTATTCGGGAGTAGGAGTTGGAATTCAAAAGAGTGCTTCCTTACTTACTCCTGTGTGTTTTTCCTAATAGAAAATATGATGCTTTATACCAGATGATGTTTAGAGGATAAATGCTTTACCAACAGCAGTATTTCGAGGCCTGTTAAAACCTACAAATGATCATGTATACTTGTAAAACTGAATGTCTTTTTCAATGAATTGGGTAGAACTTTAAATTTACAACAGTTTTAGGGACATTCACTGCACATTGTATCTGAGCCTGCGTGGATACGTCAGATGTGTGATGACAATCTATAATCTGGGATGAATATGCTTCAGGATGATGATTAGATAAATACTGTGCACACTCTCTTACATTATGGTTTTAAAATGTATTTAATTGAAGGTTATGAAAGACAGTAACATGGAAAGACAAAACAGTTCAGGCCCAGCCTTATTTGTTTTCCTTTTTTATTTGACATTTATTTTTATTTATTTATTTTTTAAGTAAAATAATAATAAATGAAATTAAATAGCAACGGTTAGTAATATCCTTGAGAAGCTCCACTGAATAGTTGTTAGTACCCATCAATAATGCATTTTGTTTTCTCTGTATGTTGTGGGTTATCTCCACTGGTGACAACAGTCTCAGACAAGGGTTTCCCGCATGGGCTGAAGCTGGGGTTCAGCAGGTGTTTGGGCAGTGGCAGCATCCGACCCAGCTAAACCTGCAGAGAACCCGCTAGCATTTGGCTGTGATCCAGAGCACGGCAGTGCCTTTATCGGTTGAGCTCCAGCAGCTGAGGTCCCCACAGCTGGCTGAACGCCTTGTTGTTCTGGGTGTGTGAGTCCTGCGGCCTGGCTCTTGGGCTGGACAGCTCCCGCAGGCTGGTTTGTAAGCACATTAGGCATGTACACCCCCAATTGGCCCATTGTAGCAGCCATCTGAAACAGTAAACAGAGATAAGATACTGTAAAGAGGCAAGGGAGGGGCAGTGTTAGTGGGATCACTGAGTTCACTAAGCAGACTGTTTGAACAAGCTGGAAGAAGAAAAAAATCTTGGCTGTGTTACCTGAAGTTCCTCAGAGCTAAGACTGCCAAGAGGCGAGCTCTGGTAAGGAATTACAACATATGTCAAGTGAAATGTTCTCAGAAAGAAAATTGTGAAATTGCAAATAGCATTAATCATCTAAGTCTGCAGAGGGTGTTATATATTTACCATTGGTTGCTGTAGCATGTATACAATCTGGGGATTCTGTGGATGAGAATTCAGTTAGATAATTGTAACTCTTTTTTTTTTTTTGCCTTATTCTGCATTATGTATATGCAGAGACACCTGTTGTTGCAGCTGCTGCTGTGGCTGCTGTATTCCCTGAGTTGCATCTATTGAAGGAGCAACTGCAACTCCTGCAGCATTTTCTGCAGGTAACACTGGACTGTTGGGAAGCTGATTTGCTGGAATTTGTGGGAGAGCCGATTCCAGAATCATTGGGTAACCATATGGGCTGAACTGATGGAGAGAAGATAAAATAAAACAAAACAACACGTATCAACAATTTCTGCACCGACACCACAAGTTACAACTCCAATATTAACTCCTTACTCCAAAAGCCAAAATACCAATGTCTTTATTTTCATAATACTGTGTCTTATGAAAGGGTTTTAGGGTGTTTCCTGTCTCCAGCAAGCGTGTCTCTTAGCTTACCAGCTGATTCCCATAGTGTGAGGAGAACAGCGGTAAGTATCCATAAGGTGGGAAAATCTGAAAAAAGCAGCAATACACATTTTTAAAGGGAGAAAATCATTTAAAATAAGAGTTAATATTCTGTTTTCTTAGCTCCCCCGCCTCCTCCTACTAGAGGCTGCTGTGGCAGTGTCAGCTGGTGGGGTCCATAGAAGAGTGGCTGCATGGGCATGCCCCCTTGTGGATACCAGGGGTACTGTTGCAGTGAAGGAATGGGCTGTGGATCAGGCTGCTGTAGACCTCCTGCCTGTGGCTGAACACTGGGAGAAACAGAGGCTGGCGTAGGAGATTCGGGTTTCTGGTTTGCGGCTACAACGTGCTGAGCACCTTGAGTTGCTGTTTCCCCTCCTTGTAACAGCAGGGGACGACGGACATTTGAATTGACCTGAAAAAGAAAGAAAGAAAGAAGATGGTAAAATTATCACAGAGTCACAGAGTTCATAGAATGTCAAATGTTAATTAAATGACAACCAGTATTAAATGAATAAACATAAAATTATATAATTATATCAAGTATTGTATTTTAAACCATATTCTATTAGTCCACTTACTGGTACTGCAGAGACTTCTGTGGTAAAGCATAACAGCAGCGTTATGATAATCATTTCCAAAAAGAGAACAAAATCGATATGGTTTTTAATCAGTTCCACTGGATCAGTGGGTGCTTTAAGGACTATCTCCGTGGAGCACTCAGGAGTAAATTCATTGAAACTGTATGGAGGGGTCCTTCAACTTATGCACTGCTCACAAACTGGATCAACCAATCACATGGCAGACTGAAGAAAGATAAATTCAACCTAATCGTCTGCTGAATGAAGCAGGGAGGTGGAAACCAAAGAAAATCTAATAAGTGTCCTAA
>NW_024386792.1:7341647-7433748 GCF_900408965.1 Simochromis diagramma | reverse complement strand
TTACCTTGCTGGTGCAGAGGTTTGTCACTGTAAACAAAAGCAAGACACTCTGTACGGTTCTCACTTGCAAGCAAGGGAAGTCCAGCAAGATGTTCAGCCGACTTCAAACTGGCTCCCCTTGCAGGCTCTTTTATTGACTACCGTGGGTTACACAAACACGGTCAAACTGGTTTAAACTGGTTACACAATGTAAAACCCATGTAGTGTGCCATAAAAGTTAAGGCACTGTGTGTGTGTGTGTGTGCATGCATGTGCGAGCAAGTGTGTGTGTGTGTGTGTGTGTGTGTGTGTGTGTGTGTGTGTGTGTGTGTGTCTCTGTATATGTGACTTCCTGCCACACAATATATGCTTACAACCGTTTAACCACATTTCCTAGTTATCCACAGGTCATCTCCCCACACCCGTATATGGGTTAACTTTCATGGTTCACCATATACAAGCATAGGCGAACCCCTAAATGGAGAGGAGGGAACATCCTTTACCAGATAAGGAAACCAGAACCTTTAGATGGAATGTGCCAGCAGTTAAACTTTATAGCATCCAACATGTGGGGGAGGAGAATATCTGAACATGCAGTTTAAGTACAACAATGACAACTATTATCAAAATCAACCTAACATTAATGACAGTAGAGGAAATAAAACGAGGTTCACCACATGTCAACAAGATGATTATAGTATTTGGAAAAGATTGAGCAAGTATTGTTTTGCAGGTGGAAATACAGCTTAAGGCAACAGTTTTGCAAGTATATAATGCCTAACCACTTATCCCTGCATTCGACAGCAACTGCTTATTTGTGTTATATACATATTTGCTTCCATATATATCCATATAACTAGAACATGTTTTAACATGGTGATGCTCTGAATTTTACTTAGATTGGAAATATGAATATAAATTTTAATCTTACAGTATGTGTGTGTCTGTATGTGTATGGGATTAAAAACTCAAAGCTTCTCAGCATGATAAACAGGATGCGGGCCTTTAATGTTGCGAAAACACAATCTAGTCTGCTAATGAAATTGTGTTCACACCTAGTTTGGTTTCGCCTCTGGAGGCGGCCATGAGAACAGACCACATCTGAGGTGAAGTAACATTTGGCGTGGGAGATCAGTGTGGGCACAGAGTCTATTTAAAAGCCAAGGACTGTCTTGGAGATAGACTGCAGGAGCTTGATTTTATTCATTATTGTGTTGTTTACTGTCATACTCTAGTGTGGGAGCTCTAACTATCAAGGGAACTGAATTACACTCTGAACTGCAAGATGAAAGTCTTTCTTCTCATGATTTTATACTTGGTCAATTGCTCTGTTGCTGTAAGTACAAAAATGTCTAAATAGTTTTATTTGATATTTATTGTCAATTTTTATCCCATATCAAAACCCTTTCTGTTAATATTTAAAACAAATACATTATTTATGTTTTTGTAGAGGCGCCATCATTCATGCAGCAGTGGGTCTGACAGTAGTGAGGTAAGACATAAATAATGCCATAATTGTTTGTAAAGAACACAGTAATATAAATTTTTTTCAATGGTTTTGCAGAGTGGCCAACACCCCTGGATTAGACCTTCATTCAATATCTGTACTCTGTTTCCGATTCTATGTGTGCAACCACCTATTCAGCCATCAACATCAACCACAACACAGACTTCCAGGACCACAATCATGTCTACCACTACAGCCCCGAGGGGAGACAGTAGTTGAATAGCATTGATCTGGAAAAAAAAACAAAAAGTAGCTGATACTACTTTGGTTTGAACTTTCCAACATAAGCAGCACAAAGCTGCATAATAATAGGGAAATTGATGCTGTGAGAATTATGTCTGTTTTTTACATTTTGTTACCTTGAAGCCAGAAATGAACCAAATTTTATTGGCATTCAAAAATGTGTTTGCATGTTTTCACATTTCAGTATTGCAGCATCCTTCAACCTCCCTTTACAATGTTATATATGTTTTGTTGATCCTACTTATTTGAATGTTTTGTTTAATTTAAAAAAAAAAAAACCTTATATAACCAGTGAGGTTGTATGTTGCACTGTGATTTGAAACATTTAAAATTTAGAGAGGCATTCAGTCAGCAAGGTAATGATGAGTTTTGTTAGAGACTAGGCTTCCAGACATTAGTGGGAGGGATGCTGACGACATGCATGCGTAATATCCAGTCAGCGGGTACACACAACACCAACCCTAGATCAACACAGCTTAAGTGAGGGATGATTGCTGAGCTGTTAATGCATGGCTCTGTGCTTCATGAGTTAAACACATAGTACTGCTTTATTTCTTCTTAACACACCCTCTTCAGCAATATTTTCACTGATTGCACAGCACTGCTTGCTCCGCTGATTTGACAAAAAAAAGTAATTAAGATTGTCATTAGCATACACCCTTTTAACACAGCTAGTATGGTCTCTTACTTTCTCTTTGATGTGACGTGTGCATGAATGTGCATTATAAATGTAATCTCCTGTTTTGTGGATGTCTGCCTAATTTGCAAACTTGGTTAATTTTGTAAACCAGCTGGCAACCAACTTTTAAAGTATGCACTGAATTATATGTATTTTTCATAATTGTTGTATTTGATGCTTTGATGGGTTTTTTTCAGAATAAATTATAATTTGAAAAGAGAACCTTGTTGTGGGATACTGCACTTTTTAATCTATCTATTGATCTATCTATCTATCTGTCTATCTACATAGTTAGACAGATACTGCTATTACTAATAACAATATATTATTATTATTTGGATCCTGTACCCAAATTGCCCCTTGTCAGTAATTTTTATGTATGCCGTTTTAGCGTATGATGTTGCAAACAAAATGTTGTGTCAGTTTAAAATGATGGAAAGATATTACTTTATCAAATGTGAAAAAAATGTGTGGTCATACGTAATATCTGTGTTTCCTTTATTTTGTTATTGAGTGTTTGATTAAAGAAGGTTGATTCAAGGTGATCTACAAAGGAATTTTTTTTTAAACAGAACAACTAAAAGTCAAGCTGGATAGAATTTATACATATTATAATTACTTGCTCTTCAATTTTCTCTCACATTTCAAATACATTTAGTGCTAAGTTAAGCATTTGAGCTCATCTTCAAATTAATTTTAATATTTGAATCAACATATATGTCATTAATGTGTAGTTTGTCATTTTTTTTATGTCTTACATTAACTTATCAAGTGTTCATTTTTATGTCTGTTGCAGCTTCAGTTATTTTTCATGTCTGCTTTTTAAGATTCTTTTTTTGCACATCACACATTCTTGGTTTGACCATACTGCAATTACAACAGCGAGACACTGACACATCAGCCACATCAGCCACACCCGTAGGTGCCCGTAGTAGCAGGAAAACCACAAGGCCTCAACTCTCATGCGTTTGTTTAATTATTTCAAGAGACATTACACCATCATAATTGAAGAAAAACATGCCGTTTAGGACAGTGTTATATGTTTAAAAGTAACCTAGTCAGTTTTGAAGATTAACAATGACTAACACTGAGCAGTGCTGATTTTCTAACACTGGAATATTTCTAAAATTTTGAGTTATTTTCCAGTGTTAGAAAATCAGCACTGCTCAGTGTTAGTCATTGTTAATCTTCAAAACTGACTAGGTTACTTTTAAACATATAACACTGTCAAAAGTGTTAATTTAACACTCAGTGTTGCACTGTGGCACACATCCTAATGTTGTGAAAAATGCCCTGTAAATTGCACTAATGCCAATCTGGAAAATCCCCCTGGCCCTGTTCAGAGGTGTGGACCCATATAGACACTCTCTAGTGTTAATTTAACACTGGAGATTTTGCTGTGTAGAATCACATTAAACATCAATCACTGTTAAAATTTAGAAACCGAAAGCCATTTTTTATTTCTGCATACCTGCTGATATTTTTTTAGTGCTTTTAGAAGGCTTTGAGGTGGCAGCCATCACAATTGCCTGTTTTCCTTTAGTACCTACCCCCGTTTTTCCAGTAGGTTATAGTACCATGTAGTTTTTCAGTAACTACTGCACCAAGGTTCCAAGTCATCCAAAGTGATCAGAAAATTTGACATAGACTGAATGCCACCAGGTGGCTGGTCAATGGTGTCACTCGATAAGTTATGAGTGCGCCTCCTTCGTGAAAATCCAAGCCATCATTTGTGAAACTCTGAAATGTTTGAAATAGCGACCAAAATTAACAGCGTGATCCCTGAATTGAACACTAAAGTATAGACTGAGCAGCAGGCATTTTGTCACCTTGACGTCCATGCTTGCTGTGGCATTTATATCACTGGATGCTCGGCTGCATTGCTATAGTGACCCCAGGCACAGTAGGTGATACTCAATTTCAGTGAACAACTAGATGCCCTAAGTCACTTTAAGCGATTTGAGTAGGTACAAATGTAAAAATGGCTTACGGTATGCAATTTATCAGTTCCAAAAAGTACAATTGTAGAAATACCTTGCATCTCCAGGGCCAATCCGAGTCACCATAATTATAGTCTATTTCTTCGCCTGGACTTATGTCTCTGCTTGCAAATAAGCATAGATGGGGCTTTCCATTGATGTTTAATATTTTCATCTTACACTTGGACTGATGTGGTTGTCGTTGACAAGTCTGCCTAATGACCCATCTTCTTGAGATGCATCCACACTGTGGGGTTAGGCAAAAAAGTATTAGCTTAACTAGTTGTTAGGAAGCTTTTTTTTCATAAATCAAAAGCAATGTGTAATTTAATCTTAATCAAACTACACTGATATAATACGCACCACCAGAGTTTTCCATCAAACTTGAATTCAAACATGAACACCTTCAGGCTGTCATGATAAACTCTGTGTCTCCGCTCACATTCTTCTTTTGTTATGAGTTTACCTCTGTATTCCAAAAAAGTCTCCTTTTTGGAATGGAACAGTCGTGAAAATGCCCCGACCTGAATTGCAGAGGCATACCAAGTGAGTGACAAAAGACAAAGTGACAAACTCCAAATCTAATCCAAACTAAAGACCAACTTACCTTTGAAGGCATTTATGTAGTGGATATCAAGTCCCAGTTTGTCCCTTCCAGCAGAAACATGACAGACTGCATCCTCCCGTGGAGGAATGCGTCTCCTTCGCATGTTCTCCTGTACGTTTTGATTGGCTGTATTACCAAAGCATATAAGTATTACGATTATCGTCATCATTGTCATCATCATCAGTAGTAGCAGAACTAGCAGTAGTGTAGTTTACAGCATAAACACAGCTGACTTATTCATAGTCCTAATTTATGCCTTCTTTTAAAATGTTAAAGGCCTAGTACTCAAAATGGCGACATGTGACATTTCTGTAATGGCGACTGCAGAGAGTGATACAAGTACTGAGAAAGCTTAGGCATCAAAACTGTAAGAAGTTTTTTCTTCAGGCATATAAATAAATACACGACTAAATACACTTATACCCTTGCTTTTATTTTAGGGCTGTCAGCAGAATGGACAGACATTGGACAAACTGCCCAAAATTAGCTAACAGCGACATCAGGGATTTTGACTCGACTGCGCTGGTTTAATTGTTAATCGCGTTAGTCACGATGTCGGCATTAACACGTTTAAGCCACAATAATGCTTTAACACCGAGTAAATCCTAACACGGGTTAGCCCGCTTTATCGCGTTGACGCGGTTAGTCTCAGCCCTTTTATTTACTCAATGACAAACGCTGGGGCCGTTTTACTTCTTCAAAGACTCACTAACAGTCCATAAAGCATAAATTAAACCAGTTTAATATAGGCCTGTGCACCTATAATTTGATACAGTATTAAAGTCATGGTGCATTTTACATTAAAAAAGGCTTACCTTTGTGTTTTTAATCCGTCTTCGTATTGCCGTCGACATACACTTGTTAAAGGGCACGCGCGCGAAAGTTGTGGCGCCGTTTCCTGTAGGTACCGCCTATATATAGCCTACCAATCACAATGACTTCCGGCCGTGTGTATTGAAAATGTGTATTAAATTGCAGTACCTACACACATCCACTCTAACTCGAAACGTCGCTGTGCAATACACTGGAATACACAAAAATCAGGTGAGGGGTATAGGTGGACTTTTAAGAAAATCAGAAAATCTTTTAATTATAGTTTAATAAATGAATTTACACTACAGTTTAAGCAAATAGGTCAAAAGATAAATAATGACCTCATAAGAAGTAGAAAAAATTATTATTTAGACACTTAAAAATGCATTTACAAGTCATGTTTTAGGGGGACACATGAATACACAGCAAAAAGTCAAATGTCCCCGGAGCCCAGGTACAGCGCAGGTCAAATGTCAATCCATACCACATAGACGCACTCACACACACACACACACACACACACACACACACACACACACACACACACACACACACACACACACAGACACAGGCAAGGTACTCTTTGTGTGTATGAAACGTCATATGTTAATGAACCTATGCATATTCATGTAACCACAATAAAAGGAGTGCTATGGGGAACCTGGCTGAGAGTCTGACGGAGGTCAAGTGGGTGGAACGACACTTGGCTCCAGGTAGGTCTCCCTCATGTTATTGGGTAATGATCAGACAAAGTGTGTGTGTGTGGGGGGGGGGGTTGATTTGGGAGAAACTGCATGAACAAGGAGATGTTGTTTATATTGACTAGAATAATCTGTTTGTTTTGTTTTTTTTTTACTTTTTTTAAGACCGAGTCACTCAGAAATAAGTACGTAAATAAACCAAAAAAATCCCAGTGCAATTTAACATAGGTTTTTATTCATTGTTTGTTCGTTTTCAATTCATCCTTTGGCAGATAGCTGTTGGTTAAGGAGCAGCTTATCGTATAGCAGCAAGAAGCAAAGCAAGGAGCGTTGAATTCTGCAGAAGTGCTGGATTCTGTAGAAGAGGTAGTAGCAGGGTAAGACGATTTAGGGAAGTCCCAGTATTCTGCAAGAGAATCAGTAATATATATTATTACATGTGATAATGCATTCTCTGGTGAATAACTTCTTAGAGATATGTAAAATCAGAGAGTCAAGTGTCTAATGTTCAAACCTAGAAAGACAAACATGAGACTCACCCGCTCCCTAGATGAAGAACGTGCATCGCGCTCGTGTGCTGAGTCATTCTGTTTAAAAACAAACATGCAAATGAATTGTTTGGATATGAAGATAGGAGCACTGATACAGTCTCTGGTTACACAGTTACACACAGTGCAAGATATTCATATATTACAGATAACATCACTAGCACAGTCTACAGTCATATTACACTTACAGGATTTGCCAGAGCAAGGCTCAGCAGGCATCCAGCAGAACACAACCTTGATCATGGTTTCAGTGATTTCACCTGTTAACAATATTTCAGATGAGATGTGGTCAAAACCATCAGCAAAATCACCAGTCAATCAACATTATACTGAAAACACAGAAGCAATAAGAGATTGATGAGAAATGTTACCGTCAGGTCTTCACAACTTCAGCAGACTGTCTCAGAGATGTGGATGATTGTGGTAATGCTGTACTGACAGCAGAGCTTTTTATACACAGTTGCAAGAGATGATTTAATCTCATTTGCGTAACTGTTGGGAAATGTTCTTAGAAAACATTCTCATCTTAACAAGGGTAAACACAATTGGGCAACAATCAGGGACACACCTGATTAATCTTTTTGCTGCAACACAGTGATGTGAGATGACCAGGTATGAGTCACATACAAACATAACTGTTGTTTGTGTATGTTCCTTTAAGTATAATTGTCTACCCTTTAAAATGTAGGGGTAATGGTCACCAGGTTGTATCTATCTATATCTATCTACTGGCTTTTTAGAAAATGTAAAGAAACTAGAAAATAATCAGGTGTTGTATATTACCACTGTTCCGGGGGTGGGTCTGTGACCCAGCATTTTGTGTTATTTTATATGTTGATTTCTTATATTAATAATATGTTAAATTCATGTGCTATTCTTTAGTAATGGGATAGTTGAGTTTTCTTTTATTCTGTTAAGTTCTATTATTATTATTTAAAATGGTTAAAATCACACAGGTGTATCACGTCAGGTGCACAGGATCAGTACATCGTTACCCAGCATTATAAAGGAGTCTTGTCCTATTGAAACCTCAGATTTAGTTTGGTATGCTCCTCACTTTTGAAGTGTTGAGGTGAACGCCATAGTGAGATCTAATAACTGTCTGACGCCCTAAGAAAGAAGACTGTGGCCACCTATGAGTCTGGTAAGGGATTTAAAAAGATCTCAAAAGAATTTGACATCAGCCGTTCCACCATCTGGAAAAGTATTTACAAGTGGACGACATTCAAAACAACTGTCACCATGCCCAGGTCTGGCCCTCCAAGCAAATTCACCCCCAGAGCAGACCGCAAGGTGCTCAAAGAAGTCATCAAAAAGCCTAAAATGTCATCACTGGAACTACAGGAGGCTCTGGCTGCTGTCGATGTGAAAGCGCATGACTCTACTATAAGAAAGAGACTACACAAGTTTGACTTTCATGGGAGGTGTGCAAGGAGGAAACCTTTGCTCTCTAAGAGAAACATTAAGACCAGACTGAAGTTTGCCCGGACAAACGTAGACAAACACCATGACCTCTGGAATAATGTTCTTTGGACAGATGAATCTAAAGTGGAATTATCTGGAACCAGAACAGTAGACATGTTTGGCATAAACCAAATTCAGCCTTGCAAGAAAAGAACTTCATACCAACTGTGAAGCATGGAGGTGGCAGTATCATAGTTTGGGGATGCTTATCTGAGGCACCACCTGGCCAGCTCACCATCATTGAATCCATCATGAAGTCTACTGTGTGTGAGCAGTGGGGCAAACTTTCTTCTGATCGGTGTCAGAGGCTGGTAAAAGGCTACAAAAGGTGTCTCACTGAAGTTATATCAGCCAAAGGTGGCAACACTAGTTATTGGGGGGGTAGAGTGTCCTAACTTTTTCCTCCATTAAAATACAAATTTTTGGGTTTTTTTGTTTTGTTCTGTTTTTTTTTTGGGTTTTTTTGGATGTGTAAATTTTTCTTTATTTTTGTTATTTTTGTTTAATTGCAATTAAGTTGCTTACTTTTCCAGTAATACATGAAAACATGATTGGACAGTGATATGTGAACATTTCTTAATAAAGAGCTGATAATTAATTGCGGTGCCCTTATTTTCTCACATGACTGTTGTAAAAGTACCAGACACACACGATGATTGTGCTCACTATTATTGCGTTTTCTTGACAGTTGTGAACTCGAGGAAAACAGTCTGTTCCAGTCGAGCTCTCTCTCTCCCCGCTCAACTCTGGCTTCACTATATAGAGAAATAGAAAGAGACTCCATCATCAGTCAATCACCACCACCTGTGGCTCACCCTCCTCCCGGTACTGACCCCTTGAGCTCACTGCACCACTCCTCCCCTGCAGCTGCACCAGGGACCACACCTCAGCCACAACTGTATTTCCTATGTAACGATTTTAAAAGATCATTTTTTTATTTGTTTGGCTGAATCTGTCAGTACATCTTTATTGTCTTCATTATCTTCTTTTTTTTCCAACACTTATTGGTTCCACAATAAGTGGAACCATGCTGAAGGTATTTCTGCTTGGATGTTTCCTATGCCTCACTCTAGTTCAACCTGTAAGTATTATTATAAGTGATTATACCTATAGCAGATACTACTTGAATATGCAAATACAAGTAATACAATACTTAGGAATTTTCTACAGATTGTCAATGTGTATGAAAAGTGTGGTGGCGCTCACCACGGCTGATATGAGGTGAGTACTTTCTTTATCCTCCACATTTAAATCACACATGAACATCATGTTCTGTAAAATGTTTGGATTTTTTTCTCTCTCTACACATCACCACCGACCCCCATCCCCCAGCGATGTTAAAGACTCATTGCCTGCTATCACAAATGCTTGATTGAATTTCTTGGAGTCAAAAGTGACACAACCAGTTATTAGGTTTAGGGTGTAATTACCTTTTCACACAGGACCACGTAGATTTGGATACATTTCTTCATTCTACTGTTTCTATGTCATGAAATACACCTTTTGAGATCTTTTTTTGTTTTAACTCAGGATGTAGTAGCATAATTTTCAAACAATAAGTCAACTATACCATTACTTAAGAATAGCACATGACTTTAACAAAATAATAACATAAGAAATCAACAATATAAAATAACACAAAATGCTGGGTCACAGACCCACCCCTGAACGGTGGTAAAATACAACACCTGATGATTTTCTAGTTTCTTTACATTTTCTAAAAAGCCAGTAGATAGATAGATAGATAGATAGATAGATAGATAGATACAACTTGGTGATCATTACCCCTACATTTTAAAGGGTAGACAATTATACTTAAAGGAACATATAGAAACAACAGTTAGTTTTGTATGTGACTCATACCTGGTCAATCTCACATCATTGTGTTGCAGCAAAAAGATTAATCAAGATGAGTGGATGGTGGGGTGGGTGCAGTTTTCTCTGTGGTGGGGTTAGGTGGACTGTCCCGGGGTCTGTGGGGCCGGGGGGCGCTGCTGCGCTGGGCCCCGGTCTGGATGGGCCTGGGCCCCCTTTCCCTGGCGGGTCGCGGAGTATGGGAGTGCCTACTGGGGTCAGCGGGGGAGCTGGCCCCATGGAGGGGTCACCTGCCCCTCCCTTCCTTCCCTCCCCATCTCCAGCTGCCTCCCTCTCCCCGCTCCACCACAACCATCCACACATGCAGGGCCTTGGAGTAGGGGTATGTCACCAGGGTGCAGAGGAGGCTACCCCCCCCCGTCCCCTTCTGGCTGCCTCTGCCTCAATTTTATCCCACAACTTAGACATTCACATTACTCACACTCTCATTACACATACATATAGGATCTTGGGGGTGGGCACGATACATGGAGTCCAAATTACCATCAGGGTGTACACCTCACCCCTGGCGTCGTTGCCCACCTCTCAATTTTAAATACACGTAGAGGGCTAGCAGGAGGGACTATGCGCTTACCTGCTGCTCTCTGGCAGGTAGCACCATACCCTCCTGGGTTTTAATTGCACCTTAGAACACACATGCATCAACACTACAATGAGCGGGTGGAGGGAGGTTTGGAGTCTTCTCTCACCCCCGTTCTCTGCGGCCTGCTGGAGCGGGGGGGCTAGGAGGAGGAGTTGGCCGTCCGACTGCGGTCTGGAGTGTGGGGCCTCCCTGCTGCTGCGGAGTCGGGGCGATCTGCCTCTCCCCACCGCAGGGAAAAGGGTAACACCACCTGGGTCTGGGTGCAGTTCCCCCCTCCAGGGGCAAGGGTACCTAGACCCGGTTCGTAGAGTACGCTTGGGGAGTGTGATCGTGTGTACAGCGTCTCTTTATGTCTGTCTCCACGTTGGTTGAGTGTGGAGTAAGTGCATATGAGAGCATGAGGGTGGGAATGGATGTTTGTGTCTGTGTGTGCCTGTATGTCTGTGTCTATATGTCAGGTTGGGTATCAGACGCCACCTCTCTGGGGACATCTCAGGCCCTCCAAGGTTTGGAGGCCTATCTCCACCCACCACCACTTCCCCTGCCAGTGGCGGACTCACTCAGGTGTCGGTGCGTTGGTGGTTCTTTGTGTCTGGGGGTGGGCGTCCGGGTACACACCGGCTCACTCCTTGGCGGCCGCTTATCGGGGCCTGGAGCCTGGGGCTCGCTCGGGCCACTTCGGAGGTGGGGTGCCCCCGGCCTCTCGGCCTGGGGCTCGGTCACTCAGGCACAGCTGGCTGCCGGCAGAGCACACGGGCGCGTCACTGCAACTCCCCCTGGCTTCTGCTCCGCGGCTGCTGAGTGAGCCCTCATCTGGGACTCTCCTCAGCTCTTACTGGGACAGTGACGCGGCTGCCCCTCTGTTGGTCTTCCTTGGTCTCTTGTGTTCTGGGGGCCTCTGGATGTCTGGAGTTTTGATCTCCTCCATACCTGCTTCATACCCTGGAGGACGGGGCTGTGGCTCCCCACACTCCCTAGCAGATCGTTACATGGAGAAACCTTTGGAATGCAAGCATGCTGATCCACACAGGTATGCACACAGGTGTACACACGGGTATTCACAGACGCGGACTACAGCTTTCTTGGCTGCTGCCTCAAAGCACATTGTGCGCTGTCTATCTTGCGTGCTGCACAATATCGTTTATTATTTAGTATCTACTGATATCTACTGCTAGCTAATTTATTGTGATGGTGCCGTTTTTTTTATTATGTTGCTCTTTGTTGTTTGCTTTCTCTTCTGTTTTTTTTTCTCCATACAGGTGACCCAGGTGTTTTGTTTTTTTTGTTTGTTTTTTTTTTCTTTCTTCCCCCCCTTCTCACCGTCTCTTCTCCCCTTTGGTTTTCTTTCTCTCCCTCTCTTTCTTTCATTCTCTCTCCCTGTCCTAGCCCCCAGTCATGTCTGTCCCGTTTGTAGCAACTGAAAATAAAATAAATTCATAATTATAATAAAGGTCAATCAAATGGACCAATATGGCAAGGCCATGATGATCCACTTGGTAAAATAAATCCGCTTGGCATCTTTCTTGGCCTTAAGACAACAATTCTGATGGCTAAAGATCCAAACGGGACACAAAAAAAAAAAAAAAAAAAAAAAAGATTAATCAGGTGTGTCCCTGATTGTTGCCCAATTGTGTTTACCCTTGTTAAGATGAGACGTTTTTCTAAGAATTACAATTTCCCAACAGTTACGCAAATGAGATTAAATCATCTCTTGCAACTGTGTATAAAAAGCTCTGCTGTCAGTACAACATTACCACAATCATCCACATCTCTGAGACAATCTGCTGAAGTTGTGAAGACCTGACGGTAACATTTCTCATCAATCTCTTATTGCTTCTGTGTTTTCAGTATAATGTTGGTTGAATGGTGATTTTGCAGATGGTTTTGACCACATCTCATCTGAAATATTGTTAACAGGTGAAATCACTGAAACCATGATCAAGGTTGTGTTTCTGCTTGGATGCCTGCTGAGCCTTGCTCTGGCAAATCCTGTAAGTGTAATATGACTGTAGACTGTGCTGGTGATGTTATCTGTAATATATGAATATATCTTGCACTGTGTGTGTAACTGTGTAACCAGAGACTGTGTCAGTGCTCCTATCATATCATATCCAAACAATTCATTTGCATGTTTGTTTTTAAACAGAATGACTCAGCACACGAGCGCGATGCACGTTCTTCATCTAGGGAGCGGGTGAGTCTCATGTTTGTCTTTCTAGGTTTGAACATTAGACACTTGACTCTCTGATATTTACATATCTCTAAGAAGTCATTCACCAGAGAATGCATTATCACATGTAATAATATATATTACTGATTCTCTTGCAGAATACTGGGACTTCCCTAAATCGTCTTACCCTGCTACTACCTCTTCTACAGAATCCAGCACTTCTGCAGAATTCAACGCTCCTTGCTTTGCTTCTTGCTGCTATACGATAAGCTGCTCCTTAACCAGCAGCTACAACTGCCATAAAGGATGAATTGAAAATGAACCAACAATGAATAAAAACCTATGTTGAATTGCACTGGGGTTCTTTTGTCATTTATTTAAAGGATTATTGAAAATCAGTGCTTATTTTTGTGTGACTCTGTCTTAAAATAAGATTAAAAATCTTGTTGTGCCAACAGTGCAGTGTAGCTAGCTGAACGCTACTTCTTCACTACGTACAACTCTGGATACTGTAGCTCTTCTGAAAAAGAAAGGCTTCAATCAGTACCTGATTCCCTGGTATACCTCTCAAATTTGCACCTTAAAGCACATAATGTTGCTTGTTTTGCTTTAGTTTTTCTCTTTTCTAAACTGAATCTTGACTTTTTCTTTAGTCTTTCTGCTCACTGTTGTGTTTGGTAGCTGCAAAATAAAGTTCATCAGTGAAAATCAGGCAGACACAAAATTTGTTTTGGGTTTTTCACAAACACCTTTTTATTGTACAGTTTGGCCCATAATGTCACGGTCCTGGGTCGGATCGACCCAGCATTTTGAGTTCCTTATGCTTTGGTTTATTTTTGAATTATGAATCTGTGTTTCAGTTATTCTGGTATGTTTTTGCATTATGACTAAGGTTCAGGTTGTATTTTGTTATTATTGCCGGTTTAGTTCAGCGTCTAGTCTGTCTTACTCTGTCGAGTCCGTGTCCTAGTAAAGTGTGTCTTGTTTCCTGTTTTACTTTGAAGGTTCATGTTCCTGTCTTTGTCAGTGTTTCTAGCTTTGTTCCCCCTGTCTCGTTAGGTCTTATCCCTCCCAGCTGTGTTCCCCTTCTGTCTTTAATTCCTTGATGACTCCTTCAGTGTGTTTAAGCCCAGTGTGTCTTTGTGTCAGTGTGGTGTCGTTAACGTCTGTTCGTCCTCATACCACTCTGTGTGTTCTGTTTGCCTGCCTGCTAGTTTATTTGCATTCCAGTCTAGTTAGTTCTTTGTTCAGTCTGCATTCCCACAATAAAGCCGAGGGTTTTGAGTTCACCTGTGCCTCTGTGAGTCCTGCTTTTGGGTCCACCTTTCCTGCCTGCCTTCACACAGCCATGACACACAAGTTTTTGGACAAAGCTTTTGTCATTTTTCCTGAATTTTTCCTACTGAAAGTAGCTGTACATAAATCAAATCAAAATCAAATCACTTTTATTGTCACATCACATGTGCAGGTACATTGGTACAGCACATGTGAGTGAAATTCTTGTGTGCGAGCTTCACAAGCAACAGAGTTGTGCAAAATACAATAATGTAAACAAGCAAAATACAAGAATGGCTACATCTGAAACTAATAAATATATGTACAATATATAATAGTATATGCATTTCTGGATGTGTATACTAAATATTTTTCTACGTGTGTGTGTGTGTACACATATTTTACAAATTTAATAGAGTAAACAATAAATAAAATATATAAAATAAAATATACAGAGTGAGACATGTGCAAAACAGTGGCGTTACTGTACAGTATGGAGTGCATAATGTTAAAGTTCCAGTAGTGAAGCTGAGGTGTCTATGAAGTGTTCAGCAGTCTGATGGCCTGATGGAAAAAGCTGTCTCTCAGTCTGCTGGTACGGGACCGGATGCTGCAGAACCTCCTTCCTGATGGAAGTAGTCTGAACAGTTTATGGCTGGGGTGACTGGAGTCCTTGATGATCCTCCCCACTTTCCGCAGGCACCGCTTCCTGTAGATGTCTTGGAGGGAGGGAAGCTCACCTCCAATTATCCGTTCAGAGCACCGCACTACTCGCTGGAGAGCTTTGCGGTTGTAGGCGGTGCTGTTGCCATACCAGGTGGTGATGCATCCAGTGAGGATGCTCTCAATGGCACAGTGATAGAAGGTCCTGAGGATGCGGGGGCTCATGCCGAATCTTTTCAGTCTCCTGAGAAAGAAGAGGCGCTGCTGCGCCTTTTTCACTGTTTTGTTTGTGTGTACTGACCACGTAAGATCCTCAGCCAGATGTACACCAAGGAACCGGAAGCTGCTCACTCTCTCCACAGCAGCGCCGCTGATGGTGATGGGGGTGTGTACTTCTCTGCACCTCCGGAAGTCCACTATCAACTCCTTTGTCTTTGCGACGTTGAGGGTGAGATGGTTGTCTTGACACCAGTGGGTCAGGGCGCTGACCTCCTCCCTGTAAGCTGTCTCATCACCATTGGTGATAAGACCCACCACTGTAGTGTCGTCCGCAAACTTCACAATGATGTTGGAGTTGTTAGTGGCCGTGCAGTCGTAGGTGTAGAGTGAGTACAGGAGAGGGCTCAGTACACACCCCTGTGGAGCACCAGTGTTCAGTGTGACGGGGGATGAGGTGATGCTGCCCAGTCTGACCACTTGGCGTCTGTCAGACAGGAAGCTAAGGATCCAGCTGCAGAGGGAGCTGCTCAGTCCTAGATCCTGCAGTTTCCTGTCCAGCTTCGAGGGAATGATGGTATTGAATGCTGAGCTGTAATCTACAAACAGCATTCTCACATACGTGTCTCTCTTCTCCAGGTGTGACAGGGCAGTATGTAGTGTCAGGGCTATGGCATCATCAGTGGACCTGTTGTGGCGGTATGCGAACTGTAGAGGGTCCAGTGAGTCGGGTAGTGCAGAGCAGATGAAGTCCCTGACCAGCTTCTCGAAGCATTTGCTTACGATGGGGGTCAGGGCTACAGGTCGCCAGTCGTTCAATGAGGAGATGGTGGAGGATTTGGGTACAGGGACGATGGTGGCCATTTTGAAGCAGGCTGGGACTACAGACAGAGAGAGGGAAAGGTTGAAGATGTGCGTGAACACTCCAGCCAGCTGAGCCGCGCATGACTTGAGGACGCGGCCGGGAATCCCGTCCGGACCAGTAGCTTTGCGTGCGTTCACCTTCCTGAAGCACCTCCGCACATCCTCCTCAGACACAGTGTGCGCACTGACGTCATCCGCGGTGCGCACACTGTCCGGTCTCTTGGTGTTCGCTGTGTCGAATCTAGCGTAGAATACGTTTAGATCCTCACACAGAGAGGCCGTGGTCTGCGGTGTGCTGGTTTTCCCTCTAAAGTCTGTGATCGTGTTTAGTCCCTGCCACATACTCCGAGGGTTGTCAAACTGTTGCTCCACCCTGTCCCTGTACTCACATTTGGCTGCTTTGATCGTCTTCCGGAGTTGGTAATGTGCGTGTTTGTAGTCCGATGTGTTCGCGGAGGCAAAGGCGGTGCTCCGTGCCGCGCGAACATCTCCGTTAATCCAGGGTTTTTGATTTGGGAAGGATTTAACTGTTCTGGATGGGACGACATCTTCCACGCATTTCCTGATAAATCCGCAGACTGAGTCTGTGTATTCATCAATGTCCCTAGCAGCCACGTGAAACATTTCCCAGTCCGCGTGATCAAAACAGTCCCGCAGCGCAGACTCCGATTGGTCCGTCCAACAGTGCACCGCCCTCCGGGTTGGAGCTTCCTGTTTCAGCTTCTGCCTGTAGGCGGGCAGGAGCAGGATGGAGCGGTGATCTGATTGGCCGAATGGGGCGCGGGGGAGGGCTTTGTACGCATCCCGGAAAGAGGTGTAGCAGTGGTCGAGTAGCCGATCTCCACGGGTGTTAAAATGGATGTGTTGGTGGAGTTTGGGTGAGACTTTCTTCAGGTTTCCCTTATTAAAGTCTCCGGCTGTGATAAACGCTGCCTCTGGGTGTGCGGTTTCCTCGCTGCTGATCGCGCTGTACAGTTCCCTGAGTGCTCGGTCAGTGTCGGCTTGTGGGGGAATGTAAACAGCTGTAATAATCACTGCTGTAAATTCCCTCGGTAGCCAGAATGGCCGGCACTTAATCATCAGGTACTCCAGGTCCGGTGAGCAGAAGGATTTGACCGGGTGCACGTTCGCATAATCACACCAGCTGTTGTTGATCATGAAACACACACCACCGCCTCTGCTTTTCCCAGTAAGATCCTGTGACCTGTCCGCGCGATGCACGGAGAACCCCGGTAGTTGTATTGCGGAGTCCGGTACCTTGTCCGATAGCCAGGTTTCTGTGAGGCAGATCACGCAGCAGTCCCGCATCTCTCGCTGGAATGAGATCCGTGCCCGAAGCTCGCACAGCATGTTCTCCAGAGACTGCACATTAGCCAGTAATAAACTGGGTAACGGTGGTCTGTTAGTGCGCCGTCTCAGTCGAACCAGAACGCCAGATCTTCTCCCTCTGCGTCGGCGTTTGCGGCCTCCAGGGCCAGAGAACAAAGGCGTCTCAGGTGAGATGAATGGGGGGTCTGCAAACGGAGCATCCGTGTTGCAAAACTTGAACTCCGGAAAGTTATAAGAAAGACCGTCTTTTATGTCCAGTAAGGTTTGTCGGTCGTACACAAGGAGACATGTGCTACTCGCGAAAAAATGAAGGAAAAGTAAAATTAAACACAGAAAAAAGCTGTTGTTTGGGGGAGCTCGCGACAAGGCTGCCATACTCGGCGCCATCTTTAGCGCCAATGTTACATCTGTGCGATGATTATGGGCAATTTTTTCTTCAATGTTTAAAATTTTACACGTGAAGAAATTCACAAAGTCATCACTAGTTGACGTTAAACGACTGTTGGCTCAACAGAGCCCCGGGTTTTCTCAGTCTGGCTGGAGTGTTATAGAGAAACCTAGTGTTGTTCTTATTTCCATCAATCAGTGATGAATAGTAAGATGTTCTCTAGTACCACCATCACAGGACTAAACCCACCATCACAGGACTGAATGACTACAGACCTGTCGCCTTGACGTCTGTGGTCATGAAATCCTTCGAACGACTGGTGTTAGCCCATCTGAAAGACATTACAGGCCACCAGCTGCACCCTCTGCAGTTTGCCTACCGGGCAAACAGGTCGGTGGATGATGCAGTAAACATGGGGCTGCATTACATCCTGCAACACCTCGACCGCCCGGGAACTTATGCCAGGGTCCTGTTTGTGGACTTTAGTTCGGCTTTTAACACCATTGTGCCTGAACTTCTCTCCTCCAAACTCTCCCAGCTCAGCGTGTCACCAGCTACCTGTCAATGGATCACCAGCTTCCTGACAGATAGAAAGCAACAAGTGAGGCTGGGGGAGATCACCTCTGAAACTCGGTCCCTCAGTATTGGTGCCCCTCAAGGATGTGTCCTCTCACCACTACTGTTCTCCCTCTACACTAACGACTGCACCTCCAAGAACTCGACTGTTAAACTCCTAAAGTTTGCAGATGATACCACTGTCATTGGCCTCATTCAGGATGGTGATGAGTCTGCATACCAGCAGGAAGTTGAGCGACTGGTACTCTGGTGCAGTCAGCACAATCTGGAGCTGAACACTCTTAAAACTGTAGAGATGACAGTGGACTTCAGGAGACATCCCTCAACTCTGCTCCCCCTCACCATATCAGACAGCCCTGTGCCGACTGTGAAGACCTTCAAGTTCCTGGGTACCACCATCTCCCAGGACCTGAAGTGGGAGACCAACATCAACTCCATCCTCAAAAAGACCCAGCAGAGGATGCACTTCCTGAGACAACTGGGGAAGTACAGTCTTCCACAGGAGCTGCTGATCCAGTTCTACACTGCGGTCATTGAGTCTGTCCTGTGCTCCTCCATCACAGTCTGGTATGGTGCAGCCACTAAACAGGACAGGAGCAGACTGCAGCGGACTGTACGGGCAGCAGAAAGGATCATCGGCACCCCCCTGCCCTCCATCCAGGATCTGTACCTCTCAAGAACCAGGAAACGGGCAGGAAAAATCATCGCAGACCCCTCACACCCTGGTCACAGACTTTTTGATCTGTTGCCCTCTGGCAGACGGTACAGAAGCCTGCAGACCAGGACCACCCGACATAGGAACAGTTTCTTTCCCCTCGCCATCTCCCTTCTAAACAGTTGACCTGTCACACTGCTCCCACTGCCAGACTGCAACTGCACCTTATGTACATTCTGTAATATTCATTCCACCTCATTCATTTCTGTATTTTATGTATATAAGTTTAGATTAGTTATTTATAGTTGGTTTACACAGTGTTGTGTGTGTATGTGTATGTATGTGTAATGTGTGTATATATAGACACGTGTGTGTGTGTGTGTGTGATTTACATTGCTGTGCTTGAGAGCCACCATCTACCGGAACCAAATTCCTTGTATGTGTCTGCACATATACTTGGCCAATAAACACGATTCTGATTCTGATTATTATATAGCCGTTTTTTATACAGATGCAAACTGGCTTTCCAGGCTGAACGATGATCTTCAAATTAGTAAGGTACAATTTCTTCTGCAGCATACGAGTTACAGCGGTCCCTTGCTATAATGTGGTTCACCTTTCGCGGCCTCGCTGTTTCGCAAATGTTTTTTGGTGCAATTTTACATGGTTTGTTTTCGTTTTTGTTTGCACAGCGCATTGTGTTCTGCGTCCAATCTTGTGCCGGGTTTCCTGTACAGTACAGAATTTGTTCAGCTTGTCAAATTTACAAACATCTTCGATCGCTAGCAGTGTGACTCTAAAATGCTGTACTGTATGTTTGTAAGTTTTCTCCCCAACAAACACAACAATGTTGATGAAACGTTTTGCACCGTCAAAGGCACCTGCGGTAGCACCCAAAAGGCAGAGGAGGCTGCTAACAATCGCACAAAAAGTTGGACTTCTGGACATGCTAACGGAAAGTAGAAGTTACCGTATTTTCCAGATTATAAGGCGCATTAAGCGAAACAAAGCAGTCAGAAAAGTCAAACTTTACACAACTCATTCTTCTTGCTTCCTCTACTTCCGTACCATTGATGCATTAATGTTGACTTCTCTTGCAGCTGCTCTATTCCCATGTTGTAGACCTGAAAACAGTTTTTTAGCCTTGATTTCATTCTGGAATACTAGACTTATTTTTCTACAAAGGTTTGAACTTTGAGTGTTTAAACAAGAGAGAAAAGTGTAAAGATGTTCATGCTTGTCTGAGAAAAGTGTATAGTGTGTAGTGAAGGGTTTTACAGCCTTAAAACAGCTATAATAATTGTAAAAAAAAAAAAAAGAGAATACAGTTGGCTACTTCAGGGATTTCAGCTATCGCAGGTTATTTTAGAACGTAACTCCCACGATAAATGAGGGACCACTGTATCAGCTTTAGGGTGCACTGTTAGATTTGTATTGTTCATTGTCATTTATGCTTAGAAATATTTACTCATATGCTTAGAAGTGTATATAATCATTTGTAGATTGAAAGAATGTCTCATCCTAGGAGGTCTGTAACAACTCTGTGTAGCATGAAGAGGGAGGTGTGTTCACTCCTCTACAGAGTGTTCTGGCAAAGATCACACACCTCCTAGGAGAGGTCGTATCTTCTCTTGCTGATATATGGTATAGCAAACACACGTATATCTGTTTGAGTGTAAGAGCCTTTTGTTTAGATGGACCACTAGACTCCTGGCACTAGACCACTAGACTTTGGGGAGCCTTCATGGGGTCACACTCTGACCCACACACACACACACACACACACACACACACACACACACACACACACACACACACACACAGGCAAGGTACTCTTTGTGTGTATGAAACGTCATATGTTAATGAACCTATGCATATTCATGTAACCACAATAAAAGGAGTGCTATGGGGAACCTGGCCGAGAGTCTGACGGAGGTCAAGTGGGTGGAACGACACTTGGCTCCAGGTAGGTCTCCCTCATGTTATTGGGTAATGATCAGACAAAAGTGTGTGTGTGTGTGTGGGGGGGGGGGGTTGATTTGGGAGAAACTGCATGAACAAGGAGATGTTGTTTATATTGACTAGAATAATCTGTTTTGTTTTGTTTTTTTTTACTTTTTTTAAGACAGAGTCACTCAGAAATAAGTACGTAAATAAACCAAAAAAATCCCAGTGCAATTTAACATAGGTTTTTATTCATTGTTTGTTCATTTTCAATTCATCCTTTATGGCAGTTGTAGCTGCTGGTTAAGGAGCAGCTTATCGTATAGCAGCAAGAAGCAAAGCAAGGAGCGTTGAATTCTGCAGAAGTGCTGGATTCTGTAGAAGAGGTAGTAGCAGGGTAAGACGATTTAGGGAAGTCCCAGTATTCTGCAAGAGAATCAGTAATATATATTATTACATGTGATAATGCATTCTCTGGTGAATAACTTCTTAGAGATATGTAAATATCAGAGAGTCAAGTGTGTCTAATGTTCAAACCTAGAAAGACAAACATGAGACTCACCCGCTCCCTAGATGAAGAACGTGCATCGCGCTCGTGTGCTGAGTCATTCTGTTTAAAAACAAACATGCAAATGAATTGTTTGGATATGACAAGATAGGAGCACTGATACAGTCTCTGGTTACACAGTTACACACAGTGCAAGATATATTCATATATTACAGATAACATCACTAGCACAGTCTACAGTCATATTACACTTACAGGATTTGCCAGAGCAAGGCTCAGCAGGCATCCAAGCAGAAACACAACCTTGATCATGGTTTTAGTGATTTCACCTGTTAACAATATTTCAGATGAGATGTGGTCAAAACCATCAGCAAAATCACCATTCAACCAACATTATACTGAAAACACAGAAGCAATAAGAGATTGATTAGAAATGTTACCGTCAGGTCTTCACAACTTCAGCAGACTGTCTCAGAGATGTGGATGATTGTGGTAATGCTGTACTGACAGAAGAGCTTTTTATACACAGTTGCAAGAGATGATTTAATCTCATTTGCGTAACTGTTGGGAAACTGTAACTCTTAGAAAACATTCTCATCTTAACAAGGGTAAACACAATTGGGCAACAATCAGGGACACACCTGATTAATCTTTTTGCTGCAACACAGTGATGTGAGATTGACCAGGTATGAGTCACATACAAAACTAACTGTTGTTTGTGTATGTTCCTTTAAGTATAATTGTCTACCCTTTAAAATGTAGGGGTAATGGTCACCAGGTTGTATCTATCTATATATCTATCTACTGGCTTTTTAGAAAATGTAAAGAAACTAGAAAATAATCAGGTGTTGTATATTACCACTGTTCCGGGGGTGGGTCTGTGACCCAGCATTTTGTGTTATTTTATATTGTTGATTTCTTATATTAATAATATGTTAAATTCATGTGCTATTCTTTAGTAATGGGATAGGTGAGTTTTCTTTTATTCTGTTAAGTTCTATTATTATTATTTAAAATGGTTAAAATCACACACAGGTGTATCACGTCAGGTGCACAGGATCAGTACATCGTTACCCAGCATTATAAAGGAGTCTTGTCCTATTGAAACCTCAGATTTAGTTTGGTATGCTCCTCACTTTTGAAGTGTTGAGGTGAACGCCATAGTGAGATCTAATAACTGTCTGACGCCCTAAGAAAGAAGACTGTGGCCACCTATGAGTCTGGTAAGGGATTTAAAAAGATCTCAAAAGAATTTGACATCAGCCGTTCCACCATCTGGAAAAGTATTTACAAGTGGACGACATTCAAAACAACTGTCACCATGCCCAGGTCTGGCCCTCCAAGCAAATTCACCCCCAGAGCAGACCGCAAGGTGCTCAAAGAAGTCATCAAAAAGCCTAAAATGTCATCACTGGAACTACAGGAGGCTCTGGCTGCTGTCGATGTGAAAGCGCATGACTCTACTATCAGAAAGAGACTACACAAGTTTGACTTTCATGGGAGGTGTGCAAGGAGGAAACCTTTGCTCTCTAAGAGAAACATTAAGACCAGACTGAAGTTTGCCCGGACAAACGTAGACAAACACCATGACCTCTGGAATAATGTTCTTTGGACAGATGAATCTAAAGTGGAATTATTTGGACACAAGAACAGTAGACATGTTTGGCATAAACCAAATACAGCCTTGCAAGAAAAGAACTTCATACCAACTGTGAAGCATGGAGGTGGCAGTATCATAGTTTGGGGATGCTTATCTGAGGCACCACCTGGCCAGCTCACCATCATTGAATCCATCATGAAGTCTACTGTGTGTGAGGAGTGGGGCAAACTTTCTTCTGATCGATGTCAGAGGCTGGTAAAAGGCTACAAAAGGTGTCTCACTGAAGTTATATCAGCCAAAGGTGGCAACACTAGTTATTGGGGGGGTAGAGTGTCCTAACTTTTTCCTCCATTAAAATACAAATTTTGGGGTTTTTTTGTTTGTTCTGTTTTGTTTTTTTTGGATGTGTAAATTTTTCTTTATTTTTGTTATTTTTGTTTAATTGCAATTAAGTCGCTTACTTTTCCAGTAATACATGAAAACATGATTGGACAGTGATATGTGAACATTTCTTAATAAAGAGCTGATAATTAATTGCGGTGCCCTTATTTTCTCACATGACTGTTGTAAAAGTACCAGACACACACGATGATTGTGCTCACTATTATTGCGTTTTCTTGACAGTTGTGAACTCGAGGAAAACAGTCTGTTCCAGTCGAGCTCTCTCTCTCCCCGCTCAACTCTGGCTTCACTATATAGAGAAATAGAAAGAGACTCCATCATCAGTCAATCACTACCACCTGTGGCTCACCCTCCTCCCGGTACTGACCCCTTGAGCTCACTGCACCACTCCTTCCCCTGCAGCTGCACCAGGGACCACACCTCAGCCACAACTGTATTTCCTATGTAACGATTTTAAAAGATCATTTTTTTATTTGTTTGGCTGAATCTGTCAGTACATCTTTATTGTCTTCATTATCTTCTTTTTTTCCCAACACTTATTGGTTCCACAATAAGTGGAACCATGCTGAAGGTATTTCTGCTTGGATGCTTCCTATGCCTCACTCTAGTTCAACCTGTAAGTATTATTATAAGTGATTATACCTATAGCAGATACTACTTGAATATGCAAATACAAGTAATACAATACTTAGGAATTTTCTACAGATTGTCAATGTGTATGAAAAGTATGGTGGCGCTCACCACGGCTGATATGAGGTGAGTACTTTCTTTATCCTCCACATTTAAATCACACATGAACATCACGTTCTGTAAAATGTTTGGATTTTTTTCTCTCTCTACACATCACCACCGACCCCCATCCCCCAGCGATGTTAAAGACTCATTGCCTGCTATCACAAATGCTTGATTGAATTTCTTGGAGTCAAAAGTGACACAACCAGTTATTAGGTTTAGGGTGTAATTACCTTTTCACACAGGACCACGTAGATTTGGATACATTTCTTCATTCTACTGTTTCTATGTCATGAAATACACCTTTTGAGATCTTTTTTTGTTTTAACTCAGGATGTAGTAGCATAATTTTCAAACAATAAGTCAACTATACCATTACTTAAGAATAGCACATGACTTTAACAAAATAATAACATAAGAAATCAACAATATAAAATAACACAAAATGCTGGGTCACAGACCCACCCCTGAACGGTGGTAAAATACAACACCTGATGATTTTCTAGTTTCTTTACATTTTCTAAAAAGCCAGTAGATAGATATATAGATAGATACAACTTGGTGATCATTACCCCTACATTTTAAAGGGTAGACAATTATACTTAAAGGAACATATAGAAACAACAGTTAGTTTTGTATGTGACTCATACCTGGTCAATCTCACATCATTGTGTTGCAGCAAAAAGATTAATCAGGTGTGTCCCTGATTGTTGTCCAATTGTGTTTACCCTTGTTAAGATGAGACGTTTTTCTAAGAATTACAATTTCCCAACAGTTACGCAAATGAGATTAAATCATCTCTTGCAACTGTGTATAAAAAGCTCTGCTGTCAGTACAACATTACCACAATCATCCACATCTCTGAGACAGTCTGCTGAAGTTGTGAAGACCTGACGGTAACATTTCTCATCAATCTCTTATTGCTTCTGTGTTTTCAGTATAATGTTGGTTGACTGGTGATTTTGCATGATGGTTTTGACCACATCTCATCTGAAATATTGTTAACAGGTGAAATCACTAAAACCATGATCAAGGTTGTGTTTCTGCTTGGATGCCTGCTGAGCCTTGCTCTGGCAAATCCTGTAAGTGTAATATGACTGTAGACTGTGCTAGTGATGTTATCTGTAATATATGAATATATCTTGCACTGTGTGTGTAACTGTGTAACCAGAGACTGTGTCAGTGCTCCTATCATATCATATCCAAACAATTCATTTGCATGTTTGTTTTTAAACAGAATGACTCAGCACACGAGCGCGATGCACGTTCTTCATCTAGGGAGCGGGTGAGTCTCATGTTTGTCTTTCTAGGTTTGAACATTAGACACTTGACTCTCTGATATTTACATATCTCTAAGAAGTCATTCACCAGAGAATGCATTATCACATGTAATAATATATATTACTGATTCTCTTGCAGAATACTGGGACTTCCCTAAATCGTCTTACCCTGCTACTACCTCTTCTACAGAATCCAGCACTTCTGCAGAATTCAACGCTCCTTGCTTTGCTTCTTGCTGCTATACGATAAGCTGCTCCTTACCAGCAGCTACAACTGCCATAAAGGATGAATTGAAAATGAACCAACAATGAATAAAAACCTATGTTGAATTGCACTGGGGTTCTTTTGTCATTTATTTAAAGGATTATTGAAAATCAGTGCTTATTTTTGTGTGACTCTGTCTTAAAATAAGATTAAAAATCTTGTTGTGCCAACAGTGCAGTGTAGCTAGCTGAACGCTACTTCTTCACTACGTACAACTCTGGATACTGTAGCTCTTCTGAAAAAGAAAGGCTTCAATCAGTACCTGATTCCCTGGTATACCTCTCAAATTTGCACCTTAAAGCACATAATGTTGCTTGTTTTGCTTTAGTTTTTCTCTTTTCTAAACTGAATCTTGACTTTTTCTTTAGTCTTTCTGCTCACTGTTGTGTTTGGTAGCTGCAAAATAAAGTTCATCAGTGAAAATCAGGCAGACACAAATTTGTTTTGGGGTTTTTCACAAACACCTTTTTATTGTACAGTTTGGCCCATAATGTCAACGGTCCTGGGTCGGAATCGACCCAGCATTTTGAGTTCCTTATGCTTTGGTTTATTTTTGAATTATGAATCTGTGTTTCAGTTATTCTGGTATGTTTTTGCATTATGACTAAGGTTCAGGTTGTATTTTGTTATTATTGCCGGTTTAGTTCAGCGTCTAGTCTGTCTTACTCTGTCGAGTCCCGTGTCCTAGTAAAGTGTGTCCGTTTTCCTGTTTTACTTTGAAGGTTCATGTTCCTGTCTTTTCCGTCAGTGTTTCTAGCTTTGTTCCCCCTGTCTCGTTAGGTCTTATCCCTCCCAGCTGTGTTCCCCTTCTGTCTTTAATTACCTTGAATGACTCCTTCAGTGTGTTAAGCCCAGTGTGTCTTTGTGTCAGTGTGGTGTCGTTAACGTCTGTTCGTCCTCATACCACTCTGTGTGTTTGTTTGCCTGCCTGCTAGTTTATTTGCATTCCAGTCTAGTTAGTTCTTTGTTCAGTCTGCATTCCCACAATAAAGCGAGGGGTTTTGAGTTCACCTGTGCTCTGTGAGTCCTGCTTTTGGGTCCACCTTTCCTGCCTGCCTTCACACAGCCATGACACCACAAGTTTTTGGACAAAGCTTTTGTCATTTTTCCTGAATTTTTCCTACTGAAAGTAGCTGTACATAAATCAAATCAAATCAAATCACTTTTATTGTCACATCACATGTGCAGGTACATTGGTACAGCACAGTGAGTGAAATTCTTGTGTGCGAGCTTCACAAGCAACAGAGTTGTGCAAAATACAATAATGTAAACAAGCAAAATACAAGAATGGCTACATCTGAAACTAATAAATATATGTACAATATATAATAGTATATGCATTTCTGGATGTGTATACTAAATATTTTTCTACGGTGTGTTGTGTGTACACATATTTTACAAATTTAATAGAGTAAACAATAAATAAAATATATAAAATAAAATATACAGAGTGAGACATGTGCAAAACAGTGGCGTTACTGTACAGTATGGAGTGCATAATGTTAAAGTTCCAGTAGTGAAGCTGAGGTGTCTATGAAGTGTTCAGCAGTCTGATGGCCTGATGGAAAAAGCTGTCTCTCAGTCTGCTGGTACGGGACCGGATGCTGCAGAACCTCCTTCCTGATGGAAGTAGTCTGAACAGTTTATGGCTGGGGTGACTGGAGTCCTTGATGATCCTCCCCACTTTCCGCAGGCACCGCTTCCTGTAGATGTCTTGGAGGGAGGGAAGCTCACCTCCAATTATCCGTTCAGAGCACCGCACTACTCGCTGGAGAGCTTTGCGGTTGTAGGCGGTGCTGTTGCCATACCAGGTGGTGATGCATCCAGTGAGGATGCTCTCAATGGCACAGTGATAGAAGGTCCTGAGGATGCGGGGGCTCATGCCGAATCTTTTCAGTCTCCTGAGAAAGAAGAGGCGCTGCTGCGCCTTTTTCACTGTTTGTTTGTGTGTACTGACACCGTAAAGATCCTCAGCCAGATGTACAACCAAGGAACGGAAGCTGCTCACTCTCTCCACCAGCAGCGCCGCTGATGGTGATGGGGGTGTGTACTCTCTGAACCTCCGGAAGTCCATATTCAACTCCTTTGTCTTGCGACGTTGAGGGTGAGATGGTTGTCTTGACACCAGTGGGTAAGGGCGCTGACCTCCTCCCTGTAAGCTGTCTCATCACCGTTGGTGATAAGACCCACCACTGTAGTGTCGTCCGCAAACTTCACAATGATGTTGGAGTTGTTAGTGGCCGTGCAGTCGTAGGTGTAGAGTGAGTACAGGAGAGGCTCAGTACACACCCCTGTGAGCACCAGTGTTCCAGTGTGACTGGGGGATGAGGTGATGCTGCCCAGTCTGACCACTTGGCGTCTGTCAGACAGGAAGCTAAGGATCCAGCTGCAGAGGGAGCTAATCAGTCCTAGATCCTGCAGTTTCCTGTCCAGCTTCGAGGGAATGATGGTATTGAATGCTG
The DNA here is from genome assembly GCF_900408965.1 of Simochromis diagramma. NCBI lineage: Eukaryota > Metazoa > Chordata > Actinopteri > Cichliformes > Cichlidae > Simochromis > Simochromis diagramma. Next base: position 7,405,441 of record NW_024386792.1, on the reverse strand, counting down.
AGCTGTAATCTACAAACAGCATTCTCACATACGTGTCTCTCTTCTCCAGGTGTGACAGGGCAGTATGTAGTGTCAGGGCTATGGCATCATCAGTGGACCTGTTGTGGCGGTATGCGAAACTGTAGAGGTCCAGTGAGTCGGGTAGTGCAGAGCAGATGAAGTCCCTGACCAGCTTCTCGAAGCATTTGCTTACGATGGGGGTCAGGGCTACAGGTCGCCAGTCGTTCAATGAGGAGATGGTGGAGGATTTGGGTACAGGGACGATGGTGGCCATTTTGAAGCAGGCTGGGACTACAGACAGAGAGAGGGAAAGGTTGAAGATGTGCGTGAACACTCCAGCCAGCTGAGCCGCGCATGACTTGAGGACGGGGCCGGGAATCCCGTCCGGACCAGTAGCTTTGCGTGCGTTCACCTTCCTGAAGCACCTCCGCACATCCTCCTCAGACACAGTGTGCGCACTGACGTCATCCGCGGTGCGCACACTGTCCGGTCTCTGGTGTTCGCTGTGTCGAATCTAGCGTAGAATACGTTTAGATCCTCACACAGAGAGGCCGTGGTCTGCGGTGTGCTGGTTTTCCCTCTAAAGTCTGTGATCGTGTTTAGTCCCTGCCACATACTCCGAGGGTTGTCAAACTGTTGCTCCACCTGTCCCTTGTACTCACATTTGGCTGCTTTGATCGTCTTCCGGAGTTGGTAATGTGCGTGTTTGTAGTCCGATGTGTTCGCGGAGGCAAAGGCGGTGCTCTGTGCCGCCAAGGGCGAACATCTCCGTAATCCAGGGTTTTTGATTTGGGAAGGATTTAACTGTTCTGGATGGGACGACATCTTCCACGCATTTCCTGATAAATCCGCAGACTGAGTCTGTGTATTCATCAACTGTCCCTAGCAGCCACGTGAAACATTTCCCAGTCCGCGTGATCAAAACAGTCCCGCAGCGCAGACTCCGATTGGTCCGTCCAACAGTGCACCGCCCTCCGGGTTGGAGCTTCCTGTTTCAGCTTCTGCCTGTAGGCGGGCAGGAGCAGGATGGAGCGGTGATCTGATTGGCCGAATGGGGCGCGGGGGAGGGCTTTGTACGCATCCCGGAAAGAGGTTGTAAGCAGTGGTCGAGTAGCCAATCTCCACGGGTGTTTAAAATGGATGTGTTGGTGGAGTTTGGGTGGTGAGACTTTCTTCAGGTTCCCTTATTAAAGTCTCCGCTGTGATAAACGCTGCCTCTGGGTGTGCGGTTTCCTCGCTGCTGATCGCGCTGTACAGTTCCCTGAGTGCTCGGTCAGTGTCGGCTTGTGGGGGAATGTAAACAGCTGTAATAATCACTGCTGTAAATTCCCTCGGTAGCAGAATGGCGGCCACTTAATCATCAGGTACTCCAGGTCCGGTGAGCAGAAGGATTTGACCGGGTGCACGTTCGCATAATCACACCAGCTGTGTGATCATGAAACACACACCACCGCCTCTGCTTTTCCCAGTAAGATCCTGTGACCTGTCCGCGCGATGCACGAGAACCCCGGCTAGTTGTATTGCGGAGTCCGGTACCTTGTCCGATAGCCAGGTTTCTGTGAGGCAGATCACGCAGCAGTCCCGCATCTCTCGCTGGAATGAGATCCGTGCCCGAAGCTCGCACCGCATGTTCTCCAGAGACTGCACTATTAGCCAGTAATAAAACTGGGGTAACGGTGGTCTGTAAGTGCGCCGTCTCAGTCGAACCAGAACGCCAGATCTTCTCCCTCTGCGTCGGCGTTTGCGGCCTCCAGGGCCAGAGAACAAAGGCGTCTCAGGTGAGATGAATGGGGGGTCTGCAAACGGAGGCATCCGTGTTGCAAAACTTGAACTCCGGAAAAGTTATAAGAAAGGACAGTCTTTTATGTCCAGTAAGGTTTGTCGGTCGTACACAAGGAGACAGTGCTACTCGCGAAAAAATGAAGGAAAAGTAAAATTAAACACAGAAAAAAGCCTGTTGTTGGGGGAGCTGCGACAAGGCTGCCATACTCGGCGCCATCTTTAGCGCCAATGTTACACTCTGTGCGATGATATGGGCAATTTTTTCTTCATGTTTAAAATTTTACACGTGAAGAAATTCACAAAGTCATCACTAGTTGACGTTAAACGACTGTTGGCTCAACAGAGCCCCGGGTTTTCTCAGTCTGGCTGGAGTGTTATAGAGAAACCTAGTTGTTGTTCTTATTTCCATCAATCAGTGATGAATAGTAAGATGTTCTCTAGTACCACCATCACAGGACTAAAACCCACCATCACAGGACTGAATGACTACAGACCTGTCGCCTTGACGTCTGTGGTCATGAAATCCTTCGAACGACTGGTGTTAGCCCATCTGAAAGACATTACAGGCCACCAGCTGCACCCTCTGCAGTTTGCCTACCGGGCAAACAGGTCGGTGGATGATGCAGTAAACATGGGGCTGCATTACATCCTGCAACACCTCGACCGCCCGGGAACTTATGCCAGGGTCCTGTTTGTGGACTTTAGTTCGGCTTTTAACACCATTGGGCCTGAACTTCTCTCCTCCAAACTCTCCCAGCTCAGCGTTGTCACCAGCTACCTGTCAATGGATCACCAGCTTCCTGACAGATAGAAAGCAACAAGTGAGGCTGGGGGAGATCACCCTCTTAAACTCGGTCCCTCAGTATTGGTGCCCCCTCAAGGATGTGTCCTCTCACCACTACTGTTCTCCCTCTACACTAACGACTGCAACCTCCAAGAAACTCGACTGTTAAACTCCTAAAGTTTTGCAGATGATACCACTGTCATTGGCCTCATTCAGGATGGTGATGAGTCTGCATACCAGCAGGAAGTTGAGGCGACTGGTACTCTGGTGCAGTCAGCACCATCTGGAGCGAACACTCTTAAAACTGTAGAGATGACAGTTGGACTTCAGGAGACATCCCTCAACTCTGCTCCCCCTCACCATATCAGACAGCCCTGTGCCGACTGTGAAGACCTTCAAGTTCCTGGGGTACCACCATCTCCCAGGACCTGAAGTGGCGACCAACATCAACTCCATCCTCAAAAAGACCCAGCAGAGGATGCACTTCCTGAGACAACTGGGGAAGTACAGTCTTCCACAGGAGCTGCTGATCCAGTTCTACACTGCGGTCATTGAGTCTGTCCTGTGCTCCTCCATCACAGTCTGGTATGGTGCAGCCACTAAACAGGACAGGAGCAGACTGCAGCGGACTGTACGGGCAGCAGAAAGGATCATCGGCACCCCCCTGCCCTCCATCCAGGATCTGTACCTCTCAAGAACCAGGAAACGGGCAGGAAAAATCATCGCAGACCCCTCACACCCTGGTCACAGACTTTTTTGATCTGTTGCCCTCTGGCAGACGGTACAGAAGCCTGCAGACCAGGACCACCCCGACATAGGAACAGTTTCTTTCCCCTCGCCATCTCCCTTCTAAACAGTTGACCTGTCACACTGCTCCCACTGCCAGACTGCAACTGCACCTTATGTACATTCTGTAATATTCATTCCACCTCATTCATTTCTGTATTTTATGTATATAAGTTTAGATTAGTTTATTTATAGTTGGTTTACACAGTGTTGTGTGTGTATGTGTATGTATGTGTAATGTGTGTATATATAGACACGTGTGTGTGTGTGTGTGTGTGATTTACATTGCTGTGCTTGAGAGCCACCATCTACCGGAACCAAATTCCTTGTATGTGTCTGCACATATACTTGGCCAATAAACACGCTTCTGATTCTGATTATTATATAGCCGTTTTTTTATACAGATGCAAACTGGCTTTCCAGGCTGAACGATGATCTTCAAATTAGTAAGGTACAATTTCTTCTGCAGCATACGAGTTACAAGCGGGTCCCTTGCTATAATGTGGTTCACCTTTCGCGGCCTCGCTGTTTCGCAAATGTTTTTTTGGTGCAATTTTTACATGGTTTGTTTTCGTTTTGTTTGCACAGCGCATTGTGTTCTGCGTCCAATCTTGTGCCGGGTTTCCTGTACAGTACAGAATTTGTTCAAGCTTGTCAAATTTTACAAACATCTTCGATCGCTAGCAGTGTGACTCTAAAATGCTGTACTGTATGTTTGTAAGTTTTCTCCCCAACAAACACAACAATGTTGATGAAACGTTTTGCACCGTCAAGGCACCCTGCGGGTAGCACCCAAAAGGCAGAGGAGGCTGCTAACAATCGCACAAAAAGTTGGGACTTCTGGACATGCTAACGGAAAGTAGAAGTTACCGTATTTTCCAGATTATAAGGCGCATTAAGCGAAACAAAGCAGTCAGAAAAGTCAAACTTTACACAACTCATTCTTCTTGCTTCCTCTACTTCCGTACCATTGATGCATTAATGTTGACTTCTCTTGCAGGCTGCTCTATTCCCATGTTGTAGACCTGAAAAACAGTTTTTTTAGCCTTGATTTCATTCTGGAATACTAGACTTATTTTTCTACAAAGGTTTGAACTTTGAGTGTTTAACAAGAGAGAAAAAGTGTAAAGATGTTCATGCTTGTCTGAGAAAAGTGTATAGTGTGTAGTGAAGGGTTTTACAGCCTTAAAACAGCTATAATAATTGTAAAAAAAAAAAAAGAGAATACAGTTGGCTACTTCAGGGATTTCAGCTATCGCAGGTTATTTTTAGAACGTAACTCCCACGATAAATGAGGGACCACTGTATCAGCTTTAGGGTGCACTGTTAGATTTTGTATTGTTCCATTGTCATTTATGCTTAGAAATATTTACTCATATGCTTAGAAGTGTATATAATCATTTGTAGATTGAAAGAATGTCTCATCCTAGGAGGTCTGTAACAACTCTGTGTAGCATGAAGGAGGGAGGTGTGTTCACTCCTCTACAGAGTGTTCTGGCAAAGATCACACACCTCCTAGGAGAGGTCGTATCTTCTCTTGCTGATATATGGTATAGCAAACACACGTATATCTGTTTGAGTGTAAGAGCCTTTTGTTTAGATGGACCACTAGACTCCTGGCACTAGACCACTAGACTTTGGGGAGCCTTCATGGGGTCACACTCTGACCCACACACCACACACACACACACACACACACACACACACACACACACACACACACACACACACACACAGGCAAGGTACTCTTTGTGTGTATGAAACGTCATATGTTAATGAACCTATGCATATTCATGTAACCACAATAAAAGGAGTGCTATGGGAACCTGGCCGAGAGTCTGACGGAGGTCAAGTGGGTGGAACGACACTTGGCTCCAGGTAGGTCTCCCTCATGTTATTGGGGTAATGATCAGACAAAAGTGTGTGTGTGTGTGTGTGGGGGGGGGGGGGGTTGATTTGGGAGAAACTGCATGAACAAGGAGATGTTGTTTATATTGACTAGAATAATCTGTTTTGTTTTGGTTTTTTTTACTTTTTTTAAGACAGAGTCACTCAGAAATAAGTACGTAAATAAACCAAAAAAATCCCAGTGCAATTTAACATAGGTTTTATTCATTGTTTGTTCATTTTCAATTCATCCTTTATGGCAGTTGTAGCTGCTGGTTAAGGAGCAGCTTATCGTATAGCAGCAAGAAGCAAAGCAAGGAGCGTTGAATTCTGCAGAAGTGCTGGATTCTGTAGAAGAGGGTAGTAGCAGGGTAAGACGATTTAGGGAAGTCCCAGTATTCTGCAAGAGAATCAGTAATATATATTATTACATGTGATAATGCATTCTCTGGTGAATAACTTCTTAGAGATATGTAAATATCAGAGAGTCAAGTGTGTCTAATGTTCAAACCTAGAAAGACAAACATGAGACTCACCCGCTCCCTAGATGAAGAACGTGCATCGCGCTCGTTGTGCTGAGTCATTCTGTTTAAAAACAAACATGCAAATGAATTGTTTGGATATGACAAGATAGGAGCACTGATACAGTCTCTGGTTACACAGTTACACACAGTGCAAGATATATTCATATATTACAGATACATCACTAGCACAGTCTACAGTCATATTACACTTACAGGATTTGCCAGAGCAAGGCTCAGCAGGCATCCAAGCAGAAACACAACCTTGATCATGGTTTTAGTGATTTCACCTGTTAACAATATTTCAAGATGAGATGTGGTCAAAACCATCAGCACAATCACCATTCAACCAACATTATACTGAAACACAGAAGCAATAAGAGATTGATTAGAAATGTTTACCGTCAGGTCTTCACAACTTCAGCAGACTGTCTCAGAGATGTGGATGATTGTGGTAATGCTGTACTGACAGAAGAGCTTTTATACACAGTTGCAAGAGATGATTTAATCTCATTTGCGTAACTGTTGGGAAACTGTAACTCTTAGAAAACATTCTCATCTTTAACAAGGGTAAACACAATTGGGCAACAATCAGGGACACACCTGATTAATCTTTTTGCTGCAACACAGTGATGTGAGATTGACCAGGTATGAGTCACATACAAAACTAACTGTTGTTTGTGTATGTTCCTTTAAGTATAATTGTCTACCCTTTAAAATGTATGGGTAATGGTCACCAGGTTTGTATCTATCTATATATCTATCTACTGGCTTTTTAGAAAATGTAAAGAAACTAGAAAATAATCAGGTGTTGTATATTACCACTGTTCCGGGGGTGGGTCTGTGACCCAGCATTTTGTGTTATTTTATAGTTGATTTCTTATATTAATAATATGTTAAATTCATGTGCTATTCTTTAGTAATGGGATAGGTGAGTTTTCTTTTATTCTGTTAAGTTCTATTATTATTATTTAAAATGGTTAAAATCACACACAGGTGTATCACGTCAGGTGCACAGGATCAGTACATCGTTACCCAGCATTATAAAGGAGTCTTGTCCTATTGAAACCTCAGATTTAGTTTGGTATGCTCCTCACTTTTGAAGTGTTGAGGTGAACGCCATAGTGAGATCTAATAACTGTCTGACGCCCTAAAAGAAGACTGTGGCCACCTATGAGTCTGGTAAGGGATTTAAAAAGATCTCAAAAGAATTTGACATCAGCCGTTCCACCATCTGGAAAAGTATTTACAAGTGGACGACATTCAAAACAACTGTCACCATGCCCAGGTCTGGCCCTCCAAGCAAATTCACCCCCAGAGCAGACCGCAAGGTGCTCAAAGAAGTCATCAAAAAAGCCTAAAATGTTCATCACTGGAACTACAAGAGGCTCTGGCTGCTGTCGATGTGAAAGCGCATGACTCTACTATCAAAAGAGACTACACAAGTTTTGACTTTCATGGGAGGTGTGCAAGGAGGAAACCTTTGCTCTCTAAGAGAAACATTAAGACAGACTGAAGTTGCCCGGAACAAACGTAGACAAACACCATGACCTCTGGAATAATGTTCTTTGGACAGATGAATCTAAAGTGGAATTATTTGGACACAAGAACAGTAGACATGTTTTGCATAAACCAAATACAGCCTTGCCAAGAAAAGAACTTCATACCAACTGTTAAGCATGGATGGTGGCAGTATCATAGTTGGGGATGCTTATCTGAGGCACCACCTGGCCAGCTCACCATCATTGAATCCATCATGAAGTCTACTGTGTGTGAGGAGTGGGGCAAACTTTCTTCTGATCGATGTCAGAGGCTGGTAAAGGCTACAAAAGGTGTCTCACTGAAGTTATATCAGCCAAAGGTGGCAACACTAGTTATTGGGGGGGTAGAGTGTCCTAAACTTTTTCCTCCATTAAAATACAAATTTGGGGTTTTTTTGTTTTGTTCTGTTTTGTTTTTTTTGGATGTGTAAATTTTTCTTTATTTTTGTTATTTTTGTTTAATTGCAATTAAGTCGGCTTACTTTCCAGTAATACATGAAAACATGATTGGACAGTGATATGTGAACATTTCTTAATAAAGAGCTGATAATTAATTGCGGTGCCCTTATTTTCTCACATGACTGTTGTAAAAGTACCAGACACACACGATGATTGTGCTCACTATTATTGCGTTTTCTTGACAGTTGTGAACTCGAGGAAAACAGTCTGTTCCAGTCGAGCTCTCTCTCTCCCCGCTCGACTCTGGCTTCACTATATAGAGAAATAGAAGAGACTCCATCATCAGTCAATCACTACCACCTGTGGCTCACCCTCCTCCCTGGTACTGACCCTTGAGCTCACTGCACCACTCCTTCCCTGCAGCTGCACCAGGGACCACACCTCAGCCACAACTGTATTTCCTATGTAACGATTTTAAAAGATCATTTTTTTATTTTGTTTGGCTGAATCTGTCAGTACATCTTTATTGTCTTCATTATCTTCTTTTTTTCCCAACACTTATTGGTTCCACAAATAAGTGGAACCATGCTGAAGGTATTTCTGCTTGGATGCTTCCTATGACTCACTCTAGTTTCAACCTGTAAGTATTATTATAGTGATTATACCTATAGCAGATACTACTTGAATATGCAAATACAAGTAATTACAATACTTAGGAATTTTCTACAGATTGTCAATGTGTATGAAAAGTATGGTGGCGCTCACCACGGCTGATATGAGGTGAGTACTTTCTTTATCCTCCACATTTAAATCACACATGAACATCACGTTCTGTAAAATGTTTGGATTTTTTTCTCTCTCTACACATCACCACCGACCCCCATCCCCCAGCGATGTTAAAGACTCATTGCCTGCTATCACAAATGCTTGATTGAATTTCTTGGAGTCAAAAGTGACACAACCAGTTATTAGGTTTAGGGTGTAATTACCTTTTCACACAGGACCACGTAGATTTGGATACATTTCTTCATTCTACTGTTTCTATGTCACGAAATACACCTTTTGAGATCTTTTTTTGTTTTAACTCAGGATTTTGTAGTAGCATAATTTTCAAACAATAAGTCAACTATACCATTACTTAAGAATAGCACATGACTTTAACAAATAATAACATAAGAAATCAACAATATAAAATAACACAAAATGCTGGGTCACAGACCCACCCCTGAACGGTGGTTAAAATACAACACCTGATGATTTTCTAGTTTCTTTACATTTTCTAAAAAGCAGTAGATAGATATATAGATAGATACAACTTGGTGATCATTACCCCTACATTTTAAAGGGTAGACAATTATACTTAAAGGAACATATAGAAACAACAGTTAGTTTTGTATGTGACTCATACCTGGTCAATCTCACATCATTGTGTTGCAGCAAAAAGATTAATCAGGTGTGTCCCTGATTGTTGTCCAATTGTGTTTACCCTTGTTAAGATGAGACGTTTTTCTAAGAATTACAATTTCCCAACAGTTACGCAAATGAGATTAAATCATCTCTTGCAACTGTGTATAAAAAGCTCTGCTGTCAGTACAAACATTACCACAATCATCCACATCTCTGAGACAGTCTGCTGAAGTTGTGAAGACCTGACGGTAACATTTCTCATCAATCTCTTATTGCTTCTGTGTTTTCAGTATAATGTTGGTTGACTGGTGATTTTGCTGATGGTTTTGACCACATCTCATCTGAAATATTGTTAACAGGTGAAATCACTAAAACCATGATCAAGGTTGTGTTTCTGCTTGGATGCCTGCTGAGCCTTGCTCTGGCAAATCCTGTAAGTGTAATATGACTGTAGACTGTGCTAGTGATGTTATCTGTAATATATGAATATATCTTGCACTGTGTGTGTAACTGTGTAACCAGAGACTGTGTCAGTGCTCCTATCATATCATATCCAAACAATTCATTGCATGTTTGTTTTTAAACAGAATGACTCAGCACACGAGCGCGATGCACGTTCTTCATCTAGGGAGCGGGTGAGTCTCATGTTTGTCTTTCTAGGTTTGAACATTAGACACTTGACTCTCTGATATTTACATATCTCTAAGAAGTCATTCACCAGAGAATGCATTATCACATGTAATAATATATATTACTGATTCTCTTGCAGAATACTGGGACTTCCCTAAATCGTCTTACCCTGCTACTACCTCTTCTACAGAATCCAGCACTTCTGCAGAATTCAACGCTCCTTGCTTTGCTTCTTGCTGCTATACGATAAGCTGCTCCTTAACCAGCAGCTACAACTGCCATAAAGGATGAATTGAAAATGAACCAACAATGAATAAAAACCTATGTTGAATTGCACTGGGGTTCTTTTGTCATTTATTTAAAGGATTATTGAAAATCAGTGCTTATTTTTGTGTGACTCTGTCTTAAAATAAGATTAAAAATCTTGTTGTGCCAACAGTGCAGTGTAGCTAGCTGAACGCTACTTCTTCACTACGTACAACTCTGGATACTGTAGCTCTTCTGAAAAAGAAAGGCTTCAATCAGTACCTGATTCCCTGGTATACCTCTCAAATTTGCACCTTAAAGCACATAATGTTGCTTGTTTTGCTTTAGTTTTTCTCTTTTCTAAACTGAATCTTGACTTTTTCTTTAGTCTTTCTGCTCACTGTTGTGTTTGGTAGCTGCAAAATAAAGTTCATCAGTGAAAATCAGGCAGACACAAAATTTGTTTGGGTTTTTCACAAACACCTTTTTATTGTACAGTTTGGCCCATAATGTCACGGTCCTGGGTCGGATCGACCCAGCATTTTGAGTTCCTTATGCTTTGGTTTATTTTTGAATTATGAATCTGTGTTTCAGTTATTCTGGTATGTTTTTGCATTATGACTAAGGTTCAGGTTGTATTTTGTTATTATTGCCGGTTTAGTTCAGCGTCTAGTCTGTCTTACTCTGTCGAGTCCGTGTCCTAGTAAAGTGTGTCTTGTTTCCTGTTTTACTTTGAAGGTTCATGTTCCTGTCTTTGTCAGTGTTTCTAGCTTTGTTCCCCCTGTCTCGTTAGGTCTTATCCCTCCCAGCTGTGTTCCCCTTCTGTCTTTAATTCCTTGATGACTCCTTCAGTGTGTTTAAGCCCAGTGTGTCTTTGTGTCAGTGTGGTGTCGTTAACGTCTGTTCGTCCTCATACCACTCTGTGTGTTCTGTTTGCCTGCCTGCTAGTTTATTTGCATTCCAGTCTAGTTAGTTCTTTGTTCAGTCTGCATTCCACAATAAAGCCGAGGGTTTTGAGTTCACCTGTGCCTCTGTGAGTCCTGCTTTTGGGTCCACCTTTCCTGCCTGCCTTCACACAGCCATGACACACAAGTTTTTGGACAAAGCTTTTGTCATTTTTCCTGAATTTTTCCTACTGAAAGTAGCTGTACATAAATCAAATCAAAATCAATCACTTTTATTGTCACATCACATGTGCAGGTACATTGGTACAGCACATGTGAGTGAAATTCTTGTGTGCGAGCTTCACAAGCAACAGAGTTGTGCAAAATACAATAATGTAAACAAGCAAAATACAAGAATGGCTACATCTGAAACTAATAAATATATGTACAATATATAATAGTATATGCATTTCTGGATGTGTATACTAAATATTTTTCTACGTGTGTGTGTGTGTACACATATTTTACAAATTTAATAGAGTAAACAATAAATAAAATATATAAAATAAAATATACAGAGTGAGACATGTGCAAAACAGTGGCGTTACTGTACAGTATGGAGTGCATAATGTTAAAGTTCCAGTAGTGAAGCTGAGGTGTCTATGAAGTGTTCAGCAGTCTGATGGCCTGATGGAAAAAGCTGTCTCTCAGTCTGCTGGTACGGGACCGGATGCTGCAGAACCTCCTTCCTGATGGAAGTAGTCTGAACAGTTTATGGCTGGGGTGACTGGAGTCCTTGATGATCCTCCCCACTTTCCGCAGGCACCGCTTCCTGTAGATGTCTTGGAGGGAGGGAAGCTCACCTCCAATTATCCGTTCAGAGCACCGCACTACTCGCTGGAGAGCTTTGCGGTTGTAGGCGGTGCTGTTGCCATACCAGGTGGTGATGCATCCAGTGAGGATGCTCTCAATGGCACAGTGATAGAAGGTCCTGAGGATGCGGGGGCTCATGCCGAATCTTTTCAGTCTCCTGAGAAAGAAGAGGCGCTGCTGCGCCTTTTTCACTGTTTTGTTTGTGTGTACTGACCACGTAAGATCCTCAGCCAGATGTACACCAAGGAACCGGAAGCTGCTCACTCTCTCCACAGCAGCGCCGCTGATGGTGATGGGGGGTGTGTACTTCTCTGCACCTCCGGAAGTCCACTATCAACTCCTTTGTCTTTGCGACGTTGAGGGTGAGATGGTTGTCTTGACACCAGTGGGTCAGGGCGCTGACCTCCTCCCTGTAAGCTGTCTCATCACCATTGGTGATAAGACCCACCACTGTAGTGTCGTCCGCAAACTTCACAATGATGTTGGAGTTGTTAGTGGCCGTGCAGTCGTAGGTGTAGAGTGAGTACAGGAGAGGGCTCAGTACACACCCCTGTGGAGCACCAGTGTTCAGTGTGACGGGGGATGAGGTGATGCTGCCCAGTCTGACCACTTGGCGTCTGTCAGACAGGAAGCTAAGGATCCAGCTGCAGAGGGAGCTGCTCAGTCCTAGATCCTGCAGTTTCCTGTCCAGCTTCGAGGGAATGATGGTATTGAATGCTGAGCTGTAATCTACAAACAGCATTCTCACATACGTGTCTCTCTTCTCCAGGTGTGACAGGGCAGTATGTAGTGTCAGGGCTATGGCATCATCAGTGGACCTGTTGTGGCGGTATGCGAACTGTAGAGGGTCCAGTGAGTCGGGTAGTGCAGAGCAGATGAAGTCCCTGACCAGCTTCTCGAAGCATTTGCTTACGATGGGGGTCAGGGCTACAGGTCGCCAGTCGTTCAATGAGGAGATGGTGGAGGATTTGGGTACAGGGACGATGGTGGCCATTTTGAAGCAGGCTGGGACTACAGACAGAGAGAGGGAAAGGTTGAAGATGTGCGTGAACACTCCAGCCAGCTGAGCCGCGCATGACTTGAGGACGCGGCCGGGAATCCCGTCCGGACCAGTAGCTTTGCGTGCGTTCACCTTCCTGAAGCACCTCCGCACATCCTCCTCAGACACAGTGTGCGCACTGACGTCATCCGCGGTGCGCACACTGTCCGGTCTCTTGGTGTTCGCTGTGTCGAATCTAGCGTAGAATACGTTTAGATCCTCACACAGAGAGGCCGTGGTCTGCGGTGTGCTGGTTTTCCCTCTAAAGTCTGTGATCGTGTTTAGTCCCTGCCACATACTCCGAGGGTTGTCAAACTGTTGCTCCACCCTGTCCCTGTACTCACATTTGGCTGCTTTGATCGTCTTCCGGAGTTGGTAATGTGCGTGTTTGTAGTCCGATGTGTTCGCGGAGGCAAAGGCGGTGCTCTGTGCCGCGCGAACATCTCCGTTAATCCAGGGTTTTTGATTTGGGAAGGATTTAACTGTTCTGGATGGGACGACATCTTCCACGCATTTCCTGATAAATCCGCAGACTGAGTCTGTGTATTCATCAATGTCCCTAGCAGCCACGTGAAACATTTCCCAGTCCGCGTGATCAAAACAGTCCCGCAGCGCAGACTCCGATTGGTCCGTCCAACAGTGCACCGCCCTCCGGGTTGGAGCTTCCTGTTTCAGCTTCTGCCTGTAGGCGGGCAGGAGCAGGATGGAGCGGTGATCTGATTGGCCGAATGGGGCGCGGGGGAGGGCTTTGTACGCATCCCGGAAAGAGGTGTAGCAGTGGTCGAGTAGCCGATCTCCACGGGTGTTAAAATGGATGTGTTGGTGGAGTTTGGGTGAGACTTTCTTCAGGTTTCCCTTATTAAAGTCTCCGGCTGTGATAAACGCTGCCTCTGGGTGTGCGGTTTCCTCGCTGCTGATCGCGCTGTACAGTTCCCTGAGTGCTCGGTCAGTGTCGGCTTGTGGGGGAATGTAAACAGCTGTAATAATCACTGCTGTAAATTCCCTCGGTAGCCAGAATGGCCGGCACTTAATCATCAGGTACTCCAGGTCCGGTGAGCAGAAGGATTTGACCGGGTGCACGTTCGCATAATCACACCAGCTGTTGTTGATCATGAAACACACACCACCGCCTCTGCTTTTCCCAGTAAGATCCTGTGACCTGTCCGCGCGATGCACGGAGAACCCCGGTAGTTGTATTGCGGAGTCCGGTACCTTGTCCGATAGCCAGGTTTCTGTGAGGCAGATCACGCAGCAGTCCCGCATCTCTCGCTGGAATGAGATCCGTGCCCGAAGCTCGCACAGCATGTTCTCCAGAGACTGCACATTAGCCAGTAATAAACTGGGTAACGGTGGTCTGTTAGTGCGCCGTCTCAGTCGAACCAGAACGCCAGATCTTCTCCCTCTGCGTCGGCGTTTGCGGCCTCCAGGGCCAGAGAACAAAGGCGTCTCAGGTGAGATGAATGGGGGGTCTGCAAACGGAGCATCCGTGTTGCAAAACTTGAACTCCGGAAAGTTATAAGAAAGACCGTCTTTTATGTCCAGTAAGGTTTGTCGGTCGTACACAAGGAGACATGTGCTACTCGCGAAAAAATGAAGGAAAAGTAAAATTAAACACAGAAAAAAGCTGTTGTTTGGGGGAGCTCGCGACAAGGCTGCCATACTCGGCGCCATCTTTAGCGCCAATGTTACATCTGTGCGATGATTATGGGCAATTTTTTCTTCAATGTTTAAAATTTTACACGTGAAGAAATTCACAAAGTCATCACTAGTTGACGTTAAACGACTGTTGGCTCAACAGAGCCCCGGGTTTTCTCAGTCTGGCTGGAGTGTTATAGAGAAACCTAGTGTTGTTCTTATTTCCATCAATCAGTGATGAATAGTAAGATGTTCTCTAGTACCACCATCACAGGACTAAACCCACCATCACAGGACTGAATGACTACAGACCTGTCGCCTTGACGTCTGTGGTCATGAAATCCTTCGAACGACTGGTGTTAGCCCATCTGAAAGACATTACAGGCCACCAGCTGCACCCTCTGCAGTTTGCCTACCGGGCAAACAGGTCGGTGGATGATGCAGTAAACATGGGGCTGCATTACATCCTGCAACACCTCGACCGCCCGGGAACTTATGCCAGGGTCCTGTTTGTGGACTTTAGTTCGGCTTTTAACACCATTGTGCCTGAACTTCTCTCCTCCAAACTCTCCCAGCTCAGCGTGTCACCAGCTACCTGTCAATGGATCACCAGCTTCCTGACAGATAGAAAGCAACAAGTGAGGCTGGGGGAGATCACCTCTGAAACTCGGTCCCTCAGTATTGGTGCCCCTCAAGGATGTGTCCTCTCACCACTACTGTTCTCCCTCTACACTAACGACTGCACCTCCAAGAACTCGACTGTTAAACTCCTAAAGTTTGCAGATGATACCACTGTCATTGGCCTCATTCAGGATGGTGATGAGTCTGCATACCAGCAGGAAGTTGAGCGACTGGTACTCTGGTGCAGTCAGCACAATCTGGAGCTGAACACTCTTAAAACTGTAGAGATGACAGTGGACTTCAGGAGACATCCCTCAACTCTGCTCCCCCTCACCATATCAGACAGCCCTGTGCCGACTGTGAAGACCTTCAAGTTCCTGGGTACCACCATCTCCCAGGACCTGAAGTGGGAGACCAACATCAACTCCATCCTCAAAAAGACCCAGCAGAGGATGCACTTCCTGAGACAACTGGGGAAGTACAGTCTTCCACAGGAGCTGCTGATCCAGTTCTACACTGCGGTCATTGAGTCTGTCCTGTGCTCCTCCATCACAGTCTGGTATGGTGCAGCCACTAAACAGGACAGGAGCAGACTGCAGCGGACTGTACGGGCAGCAGAAAGGATCATCGGCACCCCCCTGCCCTCCATCCAGGATCTGTACCTCTCAAGAACCAGGAAACGGGCAGGAAAAATCATCGCAGACCCCTCACACCCTGGTCACAGACTTTTTGATCTGTTGCCCTCTGGCAGACGGTACAGAAGCCTGCAGACCAGGACCACCCGACATAGGAACAGTTTCTTTCCCCTCGCCATCTCCCTTCTAAACAGTTGACCTGTCACACTGCTCCCACTGCCAGACTGCAACTGCACCTTATGTACATTCTGTAATATTCATTCCACCTCATTCATTTCTGTATTTTATGTATATAAGTTTAGATTAGTTATTTATAGTTGGTTTACACAGTGTTGTGTGTGTATGTGTATGTATGTGTAATGTGTGTATATATAGACACGTGTGTGTGTGTGTGTGTGATTTACATTGCTGTGCTTGAGAGCCACCATCTACCGGAACCAAATTCCTTGTATGTGTCTGCACATATACTTGGCCAATAAACACGATTCTGATTCTGATTATTATATAGCCGTTTTTTATACAGATGCAAACTGGCTTTCCAGGCTGAACGATGATCTTCAAATTAGTAAGGTACAATTTCTTCTGCAGCATACGAGTTACAGCGGTCCCTTGCTATAATGTGGTTCACCTTTCGCGGCCTCGCTGTTTCGCAAATGTTTTTTGGTGCAATTTTACATGGTTTGTTTTCGTTTTTGTTTGCACAGCGCATTGTGTTCTGCGTCCAATCTTGTGCCGGGTTTCCTGTACAGTACAGAATTTGTTCAGCTTGTCAAATTTACAAACATCTTCGATCGCTAGCAGTGTGACTCTAAAATGCTGTACTGTATGTTTGTAAGTTTTCTCCCCAACAAACACAACAATGTTGATGAAACGTTTTGCACCGTCAAAGGCACCTGCGGTAGCACCCAAAAGGCAGAGGAGGCTGCTAACAATCGCACAAAAAGTTGGACTTCTGGACATGCTAACGGAAAGTAGAAGTTACCGTATTTTCCAGATTATAAGGCGCATTAAGCGAAACAAAGCAGTCAGAAAAGTCAAACTTTACACAACTCATTCTTCTTGCTTCCTCTACTTCCGTACCATTGATGCATTAATGTTGACTTCTCTTGCAGCTGCTCTATTCCCATGTTGTAGACCTGAAAACAGTTTTTTAGCCTTGATTTCATTCTGGAATACTAGACTTATTTTTCTACAAAGGTTTGAACTTTGAGTGTTTAAACAAGTGAGAAAAGTGTAAAGATGTTCATGCTTGTCTGAGAAAAGTGTATAGTGTGTAGTGAAGGGTTTTACAGCCTTAAAACAGCTATAATAATTGTAAAAAAAAAAAAAAGAGAATACAGTTGGCTACTTCAGGGATTTCAGCTATCGCAGGTTATTTTTAGAACGTAACTCCCACGATAAATGAGGGACCACTGTATCAGCTTTAGGGTGCACTGTTAGATTTGTATTGTTCATTGTCATTTATGCTTAGAAATATTTACTCATATGCTTAGAAGTGTATATAATCATTTGTAGATTGAAAGAATGTCTCATCCTAGGAGGTCTGTAACAACTCTGTGTAGCATGAAGAGGGAGGTGTGTTCACTCCTCTACAGAGTGTTCTGGCAAAGATCACACACCTCCTAGGAGAGGTCGTATCTTCTCTTGCTGATATATGGTATAGCAAACACACGTATATCTGTTTGAGTGTAAGAGCCTTTTGTTTAGATGGACCACTAGACTCCTGGCACTAGACCACTAGACTTTGGGGAGCCTTCATGGGGTCACACTCTGACCCACACACACACACACACACACACACACACACACACACACACACACACACACACACACACACAGGCAAGGTACTCTTTGTGTGTATGAAACGTCATATGTTAATGAACCTATGCATATTCATGTAACCACAATAAAAGGAGTGCTATGGGGAACCTGGCCGAGAGTCTGACGGAGGTCAAGTGGGTGGAACGACACTTGGCTCCAGGTAGGTCTCCCTCATGTTATTGGGTAATGATCAGACAAAAGTGTGTGTGTGTGTGTGTGGGGGGGGGGGGGGTTGATTTGGGAGAAACTGCATGAACAAGGAGATGTTGTTTATATTGACTAGAATAATCTGTTTTGTTTTGGTTTTTTTTACTTTTTTTAAGACAGAGTCACTCAGAAATAAGTACGTAAATAAACCAAAAAAATCCCAGTGCAATTTAACATAGGTTTTTATTCATTGTTTGTTCATTTTCAATTCATCCTTTATGGCAGTTGTAGCTGCTGGTTAAGGAGCAGCTTATCGTATAGCAGCAAGAAGCAAAGCAAGGAGCGTTGAATTCTGCAGAAGTGCTGGATTCTGTAGAAGAGGTAGTAGCAGGGTAAGACGATTTAGGGAAGTCCCAGTATTCTGCAAGAGAATCAGTAATATATATTATTACATGTGATAATGCATTCTCTGGTGAATAACTTCTTAGAGATATGTAAATATCAGAGAGTCAAGTGTGTCTAATGTTCAAACCTAGAAAGACAAACATGAGACTCACCCGCTCCCTAGATGAAGAACGTGCATCGCGCTCGTGTGCTGAGTCATTCTGTTTAAAAACAAACATGCAAATGAATTGTTTGGATATGACAAGATAGGAGCACTGATACAGTCTCTGGTTACACAGTTACACACAGTGCAAGATATATTCATATATTACAGATAACATCACTAGCACAGTCTACAGTCATATTACACTTACAGGATTTGCCAGAGCAAGGCTCAGCAGGCATCCAAGCAGAAACACAACCTTGATCATGGTTTTAGTGATTTCACCTGTTAACAATATTTCAGATGAGATGTGGTCAAAACCATCAGCAAAATCACCATTCAACCAACATTATACTGAAAACACAGAAGCAATAAGAGATTGATTAGAAATGTTACCGTCAGGTCTTCACAACTTCAGCAGACTGTCTCAGAGATGTGGATGATTGTGGTAATGCTGTACTGACAGAAGAGCTTTTTATACACAGTTGCAAGAGATGATTTAATCTCATTTGCGTAACTGTTGGGAAACTGTAACTCTTAGAAAACATTCTCATCTTAACAAGGGTAAACACAATTGGGCAACAATCAGGGACACACCTGATTAATCTTTTTGCTGCAACACAGTGATGTGAGATTGACCAGGTATGAGTCACATACAAAACTAACTGTTGTTTGTGTATGTTCCTTTAAGTATAATTGTCTACCCTTTAAAATGTAGGGGTAATGGTCACCAGGTTGTATCTATCTATATATCTATCTACTGGCTTTTTAGAAAATGTAAAGAAACTAGAAAATAATCAGGTGTTGTATATTACCACTGTTCCGGGGGTGGGTCTGTGACCCAGCATTTTGTGTTATTTTATATTGTTGATTTCTTATATTAATAATATGTTAAATTCATGTGCTATTCTTTAGTAATGGGATAGGTGAGTTTTCTTTTATTCTGTTAAGTTCTATTATTATTATTTAAAATGGTTAAAATCACACACAGGTGTATCACGTCAGGTGCACAGGATCAGTACATCGTTACCCAGCATTATAAAGGAGTCTTGTCCTATTGAAACCTCAGATTTAGTTTGGTATGCTCCTCACTTTTGAAGTGTTGAGGTGAACGCCATAGTGAGATCTAATAACTGTCTGACGCCCTAAGAAAGAAGACTGTGGCCACCTATGAGTCTGGTAAGGGATTTAAAAAGATCTCAAAAGAATTTGACATCAGCCGTTCCACCATCTGGAAAAGTATTTACAAGTGGACGACATTCAAAACAACTGTCACCATGCCCAGGTCTGGCCCTCCAAGCAAATTCACCCCCAGAGCAGACCGCAAGGTGCTCAAAGAAGTCATCAAAAAGCCTAAAATGTCATCACTGGAACTACAGGAGGCTCTGGCTGCTGTCGATGTGAAAGCGCATGACTCTACTATCAGAAAGAGACTACACAAGTTTGACTTTCATGGGAGGTGTGCAAGGAGGAAACCTTTGCTCTCTAAGAGAAACATTAAGACCAGACTGAAGTTTGCCCGGACAAACGTAGACAAACACCATGACCTCTGGAATAATGTTCTTTGGACAGATGAATCTAAAGTGGAATTATTTGGACACAAGAACAGTAGACATGTTTGGCATAAACCAAATACAGCCTTGCAAGAAAAGAACTTCATACCAACTGTGAAGCATGGAGGTGGCAGTATCATAGTTTGGGGATGCTTATCTGAGGCACCACCTGGCCAGCTCACCATCATTGAATCCATCATGAAGTCTACTGTGTGTGAGGAGTGGGGCAAACTTTCTTCTGATCGATGTCAGAGGCTGGTAAAAGGCTACAAAAGGTGTCTCACTGAAGTTATATCAGCCAAAGGTGGCAACACTAGTTATTGGGGGGGTAGAGTGTCCTAACTTTTTCCTCCATTAAAATACAAATTTTTGGGTTTTTTTGTTTTGTTCTGTTTTGTTTTTTTTGGATGTGTAAATTTTTCTTTATTTTTGTTATTTTTGTTTAATTGCAATTAAGTCGCTTACTTTTCCAGTAATACATGAAAACATGATTGGACAGTGATATGTGAACATTTCTTAATAAAGAGCTGATAATTAATTGCGGTGCCCTTATTTTCTCACATGACTGTTGTAAAAGTACCAGACACACACGATGATTGTGCTCACTATTATTGCGTTTTCTTGACAGTTGTGAACTCGAGGAAAACAGTCTGTTCCAGTCGAGCTCTCTCTCTCCCCGCTCGACTCTGGCTTCACTATATAGAGAAATAGAAAGAGACTCCATCATCAGTCAATCACTACCACCTGTGGCTCACCCTCCTCCCGGTACTGACCCCTTGAGCTCACTGCACCACTCCTTCCCTGCAGCTGCACCAGGGACCACACCTCAGCCACAACTGTATTTCCTATGTAACGATTTTAAAAGATCATTTTTTTATTTGTTTGGCTGAATCTGTCAGTACATCTTTATTGTCTTCATTATCTTCTTTTTTTCCCAACACTTATTGGTTCCACAATAAGTGGAACCATGCTGAAGGTATTTCTGCTTGGATGCTTCCTATGACTCACTCTAGTTCAACCTGTAAGTATTATTATAAGTGATTATACCTATAGAAGATACTACTTGAATATGCAAATACAAGTAATACAATACTTAGGAATTTTCTACAGATTGTCAATGTGTATGAAAAGTATGGTGGCGCTCACCACGGCTGATATGAGGTGAGTACTTTCTTTATCCTCCACATTTAAATCACACATGAACATCACGTTCTGTAAAATGTTTGGATTTTTTTCTCTCTCTACACATCACCACCGACCCCCATCCCCCAGCGATGTTAAAGACTCATTGCCTGCTATCACAAATGCTTGATTGAATTTCTTGGAGTCAAAAGTGACACAACCAGTTATTAGGTTTAGGGTGTAATTACCTTTTCACACAGGACCACGTAGATTTGGATACATTTCTTCATTCTACTGTTTCTATGTCACGAAATACACCTTTTGAGATCTTTTTTTGTTTTAACTCAGGATGTAGTAGCATAATTTTCAAACAATAAGTCAACTATACCATTACTTAAGAATAGCACATGACTTTAACAAAATAATAACATAAGAAATCAACAATATAAAATAACACAAAATGCTGGGTCACAGACCCACCCCTGAACGGTGGTAAAATACAACACCTGATGATTTTCTAGTTTCTTTACATTTTCTAAAAAGCCAGTAGATAGATATATAGATAGATACAACTTGGTGATCATTACCCCTACATTTTAAAGGGTAGACAATTATACTTAAAGGAACATATAGAAACAACAGTTAGTTTTGTATGTGACTCATACCTGGTCAATCTCACATCATTGTGTTGCAGCAAAAAGATTAATCAGGTGTGTCCCTGATTGTTGTCCAATTGTGTTTACCCTTGTTAAGATGAGACGTTTTTCTAAGAATTACAATTTCCCAACAGTTACGCAAATGAGATTAAATCATCTCTTGCAACTGTGTATAAAAAGCTCTGCTGTCAGTACAACATTACCACAATCATCCACATCTCTGAGACAGTCTGCTGAAGTTGTGAAGACCTGACGGTAACATTTCTCATCAATCTCTTATTGCTTCTGTGTTTTCAGTATAATGTTGGTTGACTGGTGATTTTGCTGATGGTTTTGACCACATCTCATCTGAAATATTGTTAACAGGTGAAATCACTAAAACCATGATCAAGGTTGTGTTTCTGCTTGGATGCCTGCTGAGCCTTGCTCTGGCAAATCCTGTAAGTGTAATATGACTGTAGACTGTGCTAGTGATGTTATCTGTAATATATGAATATATCTTGCACTGTGTGTGTAACTGTGTAACCAGAGACTGTGTCAGTGCTCCTATCATATCATATCCAAACAATTCATTTGCATGTTTGTTTTTAAACAGAATGACTCAGCACACGAGCGCGATGCACGTTCTTCATCTAGGGAGCGGGTGAGTCTCATGTTTGTCTTTCTAGGTTTGAACATTAGACACTTGACTCTCTGATATTTACATATCTCTAAGAAGTCATTCACCAGAGAATGCATTATCACATGTAATAATATATATTACTGATTCTCTTGCAGAATACTGGGACTTCCCTAAATCGTCTTACCCTGCTACTACCTCTTCTACAGAATCCAGCACTTCTGCAGAATTCAACGCTCCTTGCTTTGCTTCTTGCTGCTATACGATAAGCTGCTCCTTAACCAGCAGCTACAACTGCCATAAAGGATGAATTGAAAATGAACCAACAATGAATAAAAACCTATGTTGAATTGCACTGGGGTTCTTTTGTCATTTATTTAAAGGATTATTGAAAATCAGTGCTTATTTTTGTGTGACTCTGTCTTAAAATAAGATTAAAAATCTTGTTGTGCCAACAGTGCAGTGTAGCTAGCTGAACGCTACTTCTTCACTACGTACAACTCTGGATACTGTAGCTCTTCTGAAAAAGAAAGGCTTCAATCAGTACCTGATTCCCTGGTATACCTCTCAAATTTGCACCTTAAAGCACATAATGTTGCTTGTTTTGCTTTAGTTTTTCTCTTTTCTAAACTGAATCTTGACTTTTTCTTTAGTCTTTCTGCTCACTGTTGTGTTTGGTAGCTGCAAAATAAAGTTCATCAGTGAAAATCAGGCAGACACAAAATTTGTTTTGGGTTTTTCACAAACACCTTTTTATTGTACAGTTTGGCCCATAATGTCACGGTCCTGGGTCGGATCGACCCAGCATTTTGAGTTCCTTATGCTTTGGTTTATTTTTGAATTATGAATCTGTGTTTCAGTTATTCTGGTATGTTTTTGCATTATGACTAAGGTTCAGGTTGTATTTTGTTATTATTGCCGGTTTAGTTCAGCGTCTAGTCTGTCTTACTCTGTCGAGTCCGTGTCCTAGTAAAGTGTGTCTTGTTTCCTGTTTTACTTTGAAGGTTCATGTTCCTGTCTTTGTCAGTGTTTCTAGCTTTGTTCCCCCTGTCTCGTTAGGTCTTATCCCTCCCAGCTGTGTATCCCCTTCTGTCTTTAATTCCTTGATGACTCCTTCAGTGTGTTTAAGCCCAGTGTGTCTTTGTGTCAGTGTGGTGTCGTTAACGTCTGTTCGTCCTCATACCACTCTGTGTGTTCTGTTTGCCTGCCTGCTAGTTTATTTGCATTTCCAGTCTAGTTAGTTCTTTGTTCAGTCTGCATTTCCACAATAAAGCTGAGGGTTTTGAGTTCACCTGTGTCTCTGTGAGTCCTGCTTTTGGGTCCACCTTTCTTGACTGCCTTCACACAGCCATGACACATAAGTTTTTGGACAAATGAAAACGCTGCAAAAAGAAAGACGCTGCACTGCAACTTCAAGAAAAACGCTGCACTGCAAAAAGAAAAACGCTGCAAAAAGAAAGACGCTGCACTGCAACTTCAAGAAAAACGCTGCACTGCAAAAAGAAAAACGCTGCAAAAGCACACAAAGCACAACGGAAATAGGAAAAAAGACAACGGAAATGTTCCTGGGGAGACAATAACCCGACGGACCAGTTGCACGAACCAAAACAAGCTGTCTTTTTTTTTTTTTTTTTTTTTTTTTTTAACCAAAACAAGCTGTCTGTCACTACCCGATCCGTACCGGAAACCCGATCGGTCACCCGCATGCGCAGGGGTTTTCTTCTTCTTCTGTTCGTTTAATGGCAGTTTACTCCCCAGTGTACGAGGATACCGCCACCTGCTGACTGAGCTAGTGAACCCTATTGTAAACTGAATTAGTGTCATCACAAACGTGTGTTACATTTGATTTAGTGATAATCGAGTGTGTTTTATGCTTGTCTGTGTGGAGAGGATTGTTGGAATAGTGATGATGATGTCCGCTATCACTGTCAATTGCCAGTAAACACTTCATCTGGCTGATGAACCTTCACGTGACATATTATAAAGTCTGTATTATTAACTCTGTCATTAGGCACCATTCTTCTTATTTGACGGTGCTGTTGTTCAATAGGGGAACGCTCTCTGTTGAGGAGAAAAGAAAAACTTTGTTGCGGTTACGGATTATCCATTGTTTAAATGTCCCGGTAGTCAAAAAGGCTGAGAAATGCTAGGAGCTAAATGGGTGCTAACCGTGTCATTCAAATATATTGAATGTCGCAATGTTGGCAAAGAGAGGAAGTGACGTAAGATTTGCGCATGCGGGGTACCGTGCAACTGGTCCGTCGGGTTATTGTCTCCCCAGGAACATTTCCGTTGTCTTTTTTCCTATTTCCGTTGTGCTTTGTGTGCTTTTGCAGCGTTTTTCTTTTTGCAGTGCAGCGTTTTTCTTGAAGTTGCAGTGCAGCGTCTTTCTTTTTGTAGCATTTTTCTTTTTGAAGTGCAGTGTTTTTCTTGAAGTTGCAGTGCAGCATCTTTCTTTTTGCAGCGTTTTCCTTTTTGCAGCATTTTTCTTTTTGCAAGTGTTTTCTGAAGTTGCAGTCCGTTTGGCCTCTCAGGGCCACCGTACTTTTGTCATTTTTCCTGAATTTTTCCTACTGAAAGTAGCTGTACATAATGTTACATCTGTGCGATGATTATGGGCAATTTTTTTTCTTCAATGTTTAAAATTTTACACGTGAAGAAATTCACAAGTCATCACTAGTTGACGTTAAACGACTGTTGGCTCAACAGAGCCCTGGGTTTTCTCAGTCTGGCTGGAGTGTTATAGAGAAACCTAGTGTTGTTCTTATTTCCATCAATCAGTGATGAAGTGTAAGATGTTCTCTAGTATTATTATATAGCCTTTTTTTTATACAGATGCAAACTGACTTTCCAGGCTAAACGATGATCTTCTAAATTAGTAAGGTGCAATTTCTTCTGTAGCATACGAGTTACACCGGTCCCTTGCTATAATGTGGTTCACCTTTCGCGGCCTCGCTGTTTCGCAAATGTTTTTTGGTGCAATTTTACATGGTTTGTTTTTGTTTGCACAGCGCATTGTGTTCTGCGTCCAATCTTGTGCCGGGTTTCCTGTACAGTACAGAATTTGTTCAGCTTGTCAAATTTACAAACATCTTCGATCGCTAGCAGTGTGACTCTAAAATGCTGTACTGTATGTTTGTAAGTTTTCTCCCCAACAAACACAACAATGTTGATGAAACGTTTTGCACCGTCAAAGGCACCTGCGGTAGCACCCAAAAGGCAGAGGAGGCTGCTAACAATCGCACAAAAAGTTGGACTTCTGGACATGCTAACGGAAAGTAGAAGTTACCGTATTTTCCAGATTATAAGGCGCATTAAGCGAAACAAAGCAGTCAGAAAAGTCAAACTTTACACAACTCATTCTTCTTGCTTCCTCTACTTCCGTACCATTGATGCATTAATGTTGACTTCTCTTGCAGCTGCTCTATTCCCATGTTGTAGACCTGAAAACAGTTTTTTAGCCTTGATTTCATTCTGGAATACTAGACTTATTTTTCTACAAAGGTTTGAACTTTGAGTGTTTAAACAAAAGAGAAAAGTGTAAAGATGTTCATGCTTGTCTGAGAAAAGTGTATAGTGTGTAGTGAAGGGTTTTACAGCCTTAAAACATCTACAATAATTGTTAAAAAAAAAAAAGAGAGAATACAGTTGGCTACTTCAGGGATTTCAGCTATCGCAGGTTATTTTTAGAACATAACTCCCACGATAAATGAGGGACCACTGTATCAGCTTTAAGGTGCACTGTTAGATTTGTATTGTTCATTGTCATTTATGCTTAGAAATATTTACTCATATGCTTAGAAGTGTATATAATCATTTGTAGATTGAAAGAATGTCTCATCCTAGGAGGTCTGTAACAACTCTGTGTAGCATGAAGAGGGAGGTGTGTTCACTCCTCTACAGAGTGTTCTGGCATAGATCACACACCTCCTAGGAGAGGTCGTATCTTCTCTTGCTGATATATGGTATAGCAAACACACGTATATCTGCTTGAGTGTAAGAGCCTTTTGTTTAGATGGACCACTAGACTCCTGGCACCAGCTTTGGGGAGCCTTCATGGGGTCACACTCTGACCACACAAACACACACACACACACACACACACACACACACACACACACACACACACACAGGCAAGGTACTCTTTGTGTGTATGAAACGTCATGTGTTAATGAACCTATGCATATTCATGTAACCACAATAAAAGGAGTGCTATGGGGAACCTGGCCGTGAGTCTGACGGAGGTCAAGTGGGTGGAATGACACTTGGCTCCAGGTAGGTCTCCCTCATGTTATTGGGTAATGATCAGACAAAAGTGTGTGTGTGTGTGTGTGTGGAGGGGGGAGGGGGGGGGTTGATTTGGGAGAAACTGCATGAACAAGGAGATGTTGTTTATATTGACTAGAATAATCTGTTTTTTTTTTTTTTTTTTTTAACTTCTTTTAAGACCGAGTCACTCAAAAATAAGTACGTAAATAAAATTAAAAAAAATCCCAGTGCAATTTAACATAGGTTTTTATTCATTGTTGGTTCATTTTCAATTCATCCTTTGTGGCAGTAATAGCTGTTGGTTAAGGAGCAGATTATCGTATAACAGCAAGAAGCAAAGCAAGGAGCGTTGAATTCTGCAGAAGTGCTGGATTCTGTAGAAGAGGTAGTAGCAGGGTAAGACGATTTAGGGAAGTCCCAGTATTCTGCAAGAGAATCAGTAATATATATTATTACATGTGATAATGCATTCTCTGGTGAATAACTTCTTAGAGAGATGTAAATATCAGAGAGTCAAGTGTCTAATGTTCAAACCTAGAAAGACAAACATGAGACTCACCCGCTCCCTAGATGAAGAACGTGCATCGCGCTCGTGTGCTGAGTCATTCTGTTTAAAAACAAACATGCAAATGAATTGTTTGGATATGATAGGATAGGAGCACTGACACAGTCTCTGGTTACACAGTTACACACAGTGCAAGATATATTCATATATTACAGATAACATCACTAGCACAGTCTACAGTCATATTACACTTACAGGATTTGCCAGTGCAAGGCTCAGCAGGCATCCAAGCAGAAACACAACCTTGATCATGGTTTCAGTGATTTCACCTGTTAACAATATTTCAGATGAGATGTGGTCAAAACCATCAGCAAAATCACCAGTCAACCAACATTATACTGAAAACACAGAAGCAATAAGAGATTGATGAGAAATGTTACCGTCAGGTCTTCACAACTTCAGCAGACTGTCTCAGAGATGTGGATGATTGTGGTAATGTTGTACTGACAGCAGAGCTTTTTATACACAGTTGCAAGAGATGATTTAATCTCATTTGCGTAACTGTTGGGAAACTGTAACTCTTAGAAAACATTCTCATCTTAACAAGGGTAAACACAATTGGGCAACAATCCGGGACACACCTGATTAATCTTTTTGCTGCAACACAGTGATGTGAGATTGACCAGGTTTGAGTCACATACAAAACTAACTGTTGTTTGTGTATGTTCCTTTAAGTATAATTGTCTACCCTTTAAAATGTAGGGGTAATGGTCACCAGGTTGTATGTATCTATATATGTAGAAAATAATCAGGTGTTATATTTTACCACCGTTCAGGGGTGGGTCTGTGACCCAGCGTTTTGTGTTATTTTTTATTGTTGATTTCTTATGTTAATATTATGTTAAAGTCATGTGGTATTCTTAAGGGTATAGTTGAGTTATTTTCTATTTTGTATTACTTATGAGACAATGTTCTAGTTCTAGTATCAAAGTTCTAGTATCATTATTAGTTTGTCTTTGTTCGGTTTGGTCTGGTTTATGTTTTTTCTATGCTTCCTTGTTTATGTAGGTCCCCTTGTGTCTCTCTTCTCTGAGTCCCTCTCCCTCTCTCTCTTTTGTCAAGCTTTCATGTCCCAGTTCACGTCTGTCGATACTTCCTTTTTCATTTTGAAAATCTTGTTTCTATGGTTAATGTGCTTAGTTTTACTTACCCCCTGTGGCGTCATGGTCATTTGTGTCAGATGATTCTCCCCAGGTGATTACCCTTCTGTGTATTTATACCCTTAGTCTCTTCTGTTTTTTGTCGGGTCATCTGTGTGTTCATGTTCATGTCAATGATTTTCAAGATCCTGTCCAGATGTGATAGCAGGCAGTGAGCCTTTAACATCTGTGGGGGATGGCCCACTCTTCTTTGCAGAAGGTTGGAGTAGAAGGTTAATCAGTGTTCCAACTTTTCTCCATTTGTGGCTTGCTGTTCTTTAATTGATGTTTTTTTTCTTATTTTCTTTAAAAAAAAAAAAACTCACCTGGGTGTTGTCTGTTAGCTGCTTAAGCTGTTAAGTCTTGTGATTTGTAATCATAGCAAGGTATTTCCATCTGTTTACCAGTTTGCAAACACTAAAGGGTGGAGACCGACATTACAGTGCATATGCAATGTTTTCTGATGACCAGTGTTGGTCAAGTTACTTGAAAAAAGTAATCAGTAACTAATTACTGATTACTTCCCCAAAAAGTAATCCCGTTACTTTACCGATTACTTATTTTCAAAAGTAATTAATTACTTAGTTACTTTTTAAAAACACGATTTACAACCTGAATAGGTGATAAAGCGATAGATCTTTCAGCCCAATTCTACTTTTTCTACATAATCCATCATACAAAATGTAATCAAATGGAAAGGTCCCTTTTTAAAACTTGTTTTATTAGTTATAATCTTTTAACTTTATGCATCAAGCAAAAAATTTAATTATATGCAACATTCTCTGACTGGAAGAAATTTATTTAATATTTAAACCTATTTTCTGCACTTTCCAGCACATAATTTTTTTGTGTGTGTGTTTACACTCACTCTTTCAAATAGATGCAAGTAAAACACAGCAGAAAATAAATAAAATCAAAGACTAGTGGTTCTTTGCTCTATTTTCACCTGTAAAGCAGGAATGGGGTAGGTGGAGGTTTACCCTGGTGCAGGTGTGCCGCAGCGGTCAGTGGAAGAATCCGCGAGTTTCTCTGTGAATTTCCCATTACGTCGTTGCGCACTCGGTGCTTGCTTGTAGTGATGGGATTTCCGGCTCTTTTTAGAGAACCGGCTCTTTCGGTTCGGCTCACTAAAAAGAGCCGGCTCTTTCAGCTCCGAACCGGCTCTTCAGGTTGTTTTGTTGCTTTCATTAATTTATTAGTAACAATAATATAAAATTATGCACAAAAGGAATTACTAATGTAACAAAAAAAAGTGGTTTTATTTATATATGTTTATATATAAATATATGCAGTGGCCCCTAGAGACAAAACACGTACAAATTCCAAAAAGCACATACAAACTCCAAAACACATTTCTAGCATTTCTAGCATAAGTGATCTAGGTAGCTCTGAACTTCCAAACCAGAGCTACCTAGATCACTTAAATTACACAATTGAAAGCATGAAAGCATATGTGTATTGTTTGTGTATTTATACAAAAGCATTCATATATAGTCAAATAATTAAAAAAAAAAAAAAAAAGTTCATTTACCTGTTATTACCACACACCAAATCCGGTTGTTGGTACTTGCTGGCTTGTGTAGCCACTAGGTAACAAAAGTTCAACACTGCCCCTAGCATCCTGGAGCACTTCTGTTGTCTTTTGTACGTGTTTTGAGTTTTTATGTGCTTCTGAGTTTTTATGTGTTTTGGAGTTTGTACGTGTTTTTACGTGTTTTGGAGTTTTAACGTGTTTTGGAGTTTGTACGTGTATTAATGTGTTTTGGAGTTTTTACATGTTTGTACGTGTTTTTACGTGTTTTGGAGTTTGTACGTGCTTCAGGGTTCGTACGTGATTTGAAGTTTGTATGTGCTTTGTCTGTAGGGGCCACCGTCAATATACTTTTATTTGTTCACTCCACATAAAATGCAATAAATAAATCATATAATACAAAACTCAACTATTCACATTTCAACTTTTAACTATTTAAATTTTCAGCTTTTTCCTTTTACAAATTTAAAGTGAAACAACACAAAACACTGCAAACCACAACACAATTAAATATAAATTATAATATGAAAACAAAAAGAAAATGCATATTCTCTGTCATATGGACCTGCATGAATAAACTTTCTGAATCCTTTATCATCTGCAACTGAAAATAGTTGTGGATGATTACTATACCTTTCTAATGTGACGTTGTTGTCCCTGGCTCTCTTTCTCTCTCCCTCCTGCTCTGTTCCTGTGCTACTGCTACCGCCCCTCCCCCCTCTTCCCAGCGTAAAGCACAAGGCTCGCATGCTGAGTGAAGTGGGAAAAAAGTGCGGGAGAGAGGGTGAGCGAAAGAAGAAAAAAAAAACCCCACAGCTCGCAATAAGGAGCCGGCTCGCGTCGTTCACATCAAAGAGCCGGCTCTAAGAGCCATTTCGTTCGCGACCGACCCATCACTACTTGCTTGGAAGTTTGGGGGGGGTTTCGCTGTAAAAAGAAGTTTTCTTCCCACGCACAATGGATGCTAATGTTTTTGTCACTTTTTATGGAATCAAACTTAAAGTAAGGTCAGTACTAACACGCTTTAAACGCTGCACGCTCATACTCTCTCCGCACTCGATATATTATCCACTGTTGATCTGCAGACAGCTGTTGTCACGAATGTAGCACTTGCTTACATCACTGTCATGAGACATTCTCGCAAAAAATCATGGTTTTAGTAACGCAGTAACGCAGCGTTCCGACGGGAAAGTAACGGTAATCTAATTACCGTTTTTGCAATAGTAATCCCTTACTTTACTCGTTACTTGAAAAAAGTAATCGGATTACGCGTTACTGCCCATCACTGCTGATGACATAAAGATTAATGTTTACTTTAACTACTGGACAAATCTATTAAAATGTATTATTTCTGATACTTGTGATGAAATCAGTGCAGCATAATCATATCAGCTTTGACCACAAAATAATTGCCAGAAATGTCTACTTTTTGAAAACTGAGTGTTTGTTGAACCTTTTCATGAAACACATTAAATGTTAATTTGCATACGTATTTTAATTTGTATTATATTTGACAAATCTATTTTTGTTTTGTTTGTGAGCAGGGTTTCAATTTATGGCTTAAAAACTATTTATTATGGGGCTTTTTTGGCAGGGGGTCAAAGTAATGATGTTGAGGATGGATTTAGAGGACCATTTCTAAACAAAGCTGATCCAGTAAGTGTACCGTATTTTCACGACCATAAGGCGCACTTAAAAGTCTTAGATTTTCTTCAAAAAGTGCGGCGCACCCTATAGCGCGGTGCGCCCTATGTGTTGTAAGGAGGACGTAGTAGAGAACACCATGAGAACGTTAAAGGGTGAAGTGTGGGCGTTGATCGTATATACCGGGACAATCGCACATACCTGTATAAAAGAACAGGTATGTGCATTATGCAGGACATCGTTGTTTTAACAACCCTGAAAATGGCAAAGAGACACGCTTACGAAGCACAGTTTAAACTGAAGGCCATCAGCTACGCGGAGGAACATGGAAATCGAGCAGCGGCGAGAGAATTTAAGATTAACGAATCGATGGTTCGCAAATGGAGGAAGCTGGAAAACAAGCTCCGGCAGGTCAAGAAAACGCAGCTGAGTTTCCGCGGACATAAGGCGAGGTGGCTCGAGTTGGAGGAAAGACTCGAGCGGTGGATCATCGAGCAAAGAGCGAGCGGGAGAAGCGTTTCGACGGTCACCATTCGGCTAAAAGCAGTTTCACTAGCTGAAGAGATGAACATTGAACATTTCCAAGGAGGTCCGTCTTGGTGCTTTCGTTTTATGAAACGGTGCCATTTTTCCATCCGGACCAGGACTACGGTAGCGCAGCAACTTCCAGCGGATTATAAGGAAAAGCTGGCCATCTTCCGCTCCTACTGCAGCAAACACATCGGCGACAAAAACATCCAGCCCAGCCACATCACAAACATGGACGAGGTCCCGGTCACTTTTGACATCCCAGTGAGTCACACTGTGGAGAAGA
Source organism: Simochromis diagramma (assembly GCF_900408965.1). NCBI lineage: Eukaryota > Metazoa > Chordata > Actinopteri > Cichliformes > Cichlidae > Simochromis > Simochromis diagramma. Next base: position 7,373,344 of record NW_024386792.1, on the reverse strand, counting down.
AGGGGACCAGCACGGTAGCGATACGCACAACGGGGTATGAAAAGTCTTCTTTTACTGTTGTGCTTTGGCTGCCATGCTAATGGACAGAAACTGCCGCCTATGGTGATTTTTAAGCGAAAGACTTTGCCTAAAGAGAAGTTTCCAGCAGAAATCATCATTAAGGCAAATGAAAAGGGCTGGATGGATGAGGAAATGATGAAAGACTGGCTGAGGGAGGTGTATGTAAGGAGACCAGGTGGTTTTTTCCACGCATCACCATCGCTGTTGATCTGTGACTCTATGCGTGCCCATCTCACAGCCGATGTGAAAAAACTTGTGAAGCAAATGAACTGTGAGCTTGCTGTCATTCCGGGAGGCCTGACAAAGGAACTCCAACCGCTGGACATCGGTGTGAACCGCCCGTTCAAAGTGAGGCTGCGAGCGGCCTGGGAGCGATGGATGACCGGTGGAGACCACAGTTTCACTAAGAGTGGAAGGCAGCGCCGGGCGAGTTACACCACAATTTGCCAATGGATTGTAGATGCTTGGGCTAACATGTCTGCTGGCACTGTTGTTCGAGCTTTCGCAAAAGCCGGCATCGTTTTCGAGGAGCCGCACGGCACGGAAAGTGACTCTGACGGTGAAGACAGTGAACCTGGCATGTTTGATGGAGATTTAGCGCAGCTGTTCAATTCAGACACAGAGGATGAGGACTTCGATGGGTTTGATTGATGATAAAAATGTGAGTACCAAACTTTGTTTTGCTCCTGCTTTATTTTTAAATACGCACACTTGTATGCTTGTGTGTTGTTGATGATGACGATTACCGGCAATAGAAATGTGAGTAAGGTACCGAATTCAGGTTTGCTCCCGCTTTATTTTTAAATACGCATACGGTACTTGTATGCGCCCTATGGTCCAGTGCGCCTTATGTGTGTGTTAAATACAGTAAGGGCACACATAACTGAGACTGCGCCTTTTAGCACAGTGCGCCTTATGGTCGTGAAAATACGGTATATAAAAAGCAGTCAACATTTGGACCATCACTACAACAACTAGTGATGGGATTTTCGGCTCTATTTAGAGAACCGGCTCTTTTGGCTCCGAACCGCCTTTTCAGGTTGTTTTGTTGCTTTCATTAATTTATTAGTAACAATAATACAAAATTATGCACAAAAGGAATTACTAATGTAAAAAAAAAAGTGGTTTTATTTATATATGTTTATATATAAACATATGCGGTGGCCCCTAGAGACAAAGCATGTACAAACTCCAAAACACATTTCTAGCTTTAACTGAACTTCCGAAATAGAGCTCCCTAGATCACTTAAATTACACAATTGAAAGCATACGTGTATTGTTTGTGTATTTATACACAAGCACTCATATATATTCAAATAATTAAAAAAAAAAAAGTTCATTTACCTATTACTACCACACACCAAATACGGCCGTTGGTACTTGCTGGCTTGTGTAGCCACTAGGTAACAACAGCTCAACACTGCGCCCTAGCATCCTGGAGCACTTCTGTTGTCTTTTGTACGTGTTTTGAGTTTTTATGTGCTTCTGAGTTTTTACGTATTTTGGAGTTTTTACATGTTTTGGAATTTTTATGTGTTTTGGAGTTTGTACGTGCTTCAGAGTTCGTACATGTTTTGGAGTTTGTACGTGCTTTGTCTCTAGGGGCCACCATACATATACTTTTATGTATTCACTCCACATAAAATGTAATAAATAAATCATATAATACAAAAACCAACTATTCACATTTCAACTTTTAACTATTTAAATTTTTAGCTTTTTCCTTTTAAACAAATTTAAAGTGAAACAACACAAAACACTGCAAACCACAACACAATTAAAATAATAAAAAACAAAAAGAAGATGCGCATTCTCTGTCATATAAGCCTGCATGAATAAACTTTCTGAATCCTTTATCATCCGCAACTGAAAGTAGTTGTGGATGATCACTATACCTTTCTAATATGACGTCCCTTGCTCTCTCTCTCTCTCTTTCCCTCCTGCTCTGTTCCTGTGCTACTGCGGGTAACTACCGTCCATCCCCCATCTGCCCAGCGCAAAGCACAAGGCTCGCGTGTGGAGTGAAGTGGAAAAAAGTGCAAGCAAACAAACAAACAAAAAAAGCCTCCCAATTAGGAGCTGGCTCACGTCGTTCACTTGAAAGATCTGGCTCTAAGAGCCGCTTTGTTCGCGACCGACACATCACTACTGCTGCTGTTCCTGTGTCTATGCTTGTGTTTATTGGTGTGTGTGTGTGTGTGTGTGTGGCTGGGGCAGGCAACTTCAGGCCTGGTGGGTGTGGTCCTGCCAGGTGTTTGGCCACACCTGAAGATCATCATACACCTGGAGCTGATCAAGCCTCATCGGGGAACTACTTAACAGTGTGGCTGAGCACCCCTCAAGGGGGGGGGGGGCTGTTGTGTGAGACTCCACGTCAGTGTCTGAACTAGTTTAAAGTCAGAGAGTTTATGCCTGCTAGAGAGTGTGTCCTGACAGCTGTCTCTGTTATTTTCTCCTGGGAGAAGTGTGGAACAGCAGAGACCACGGGGAGTGTGGAGACACAGAAGCTGAGAGCAAAAAACAGGGATTTTTGGGAGAAGACACAAGATTGGTGTTGAGGGAATGTGCAGGGATTTATTGGGTTAACATTTACTTCATTGTAAATAAACGCCCTGTTCACCGCACTGTCCAGCATTTGGGTCCTCCTTTCCCCGGCTTCCCCACAGTCTGTCACACAGACCGTGACACAAGTGCTTCCAATCGATAAGATCAGTGATTTTAGAAACTGTCAGCAACCAGCTTCTATAAACTATTACATAGAAGTGTGGTTGGGGCTGTAGTGCTTGATCTGACTAGCATTTGATTCAATAAACCAGGCTTGGGAACTCCAGGCCTCAAGGCCCGGTGTCCTACAAATTTTAGAGGTGTCCTTGATCCAACACAGCTGATTTAAATGGCTAAATGACCTCCTCAGAACATCTTTAAGTTCGTCAGAGGCCTGGTTATGATCTAATCATTTGATTTAGGCGTTGTTTATCCTACCATATGGTATGTGCACAAAACTTCAAATCAGAGAATATATTTTGTCCTTCACTTTGTTTGTATATGTATATATACAAATGTTAGCAGTGTATCGTGTGTCTGCCTGTCGTGGGGCCATAAACATAGCAATCAAGGATATAGTCACAGTTCCAACGACCATTTCTTAGTTCACTTAGTTTAAATATTACAGTTTGATTAAAAAAAAAACCAAACAAAAACAAAACATTGTTGGTTTATTGATCTTTTTTGCCCTCAGGTTATTCCACATTTAATGCTTTTCAGTTTTAATGTTTTTAGTTTAAATACAGTGCATGTTTTATATTTGTAATACCATTATTGTATTCATTGGAAATAACTGCCTAAATATTTTCTATTTTTCCAAAATATTTGACATGTCTACTTTTGCGTCACATGATGCAAAGCTTGATGAATAAAAATATTAGCTGCTTGCAACTAAAAATATTAGGTTTAATCTTGTAAAGCATAATTAAACCAACTTCAATAAATGTTGTTGCACCCTCTGCAGCCTCTATTCTCTGTGCACAGCTGTTGCTAATTGAGCAATGTGAGGTGTGGATAAAGGCACGCCTAATGCAGGCTTTTGGGGAGGCACAGTCTTTGTCTTAGCTAAAATAGTTGGTACCACTAACTTACTATGGAACTTAAAATAAAACCTCTACTTTGTGAAATGCTGCTGTTAGTCTCTATACTTATGTTGCAGTTTTTTCAGCCGGATCATTTAGGGTTAGGTTCAACATTTCCACACTAGGGACTAGGTAAGTCTGTCTCACCTGCAGCGGCATTGCATCCCCTTCTACTTTAATAAGCCCCACATTTGTGGAGCTCATCCTCAGGTTAGTCACAGGAGCCTGAGGATGCAAAACATCCTCTGCTTTTGAAAACAAACCTCTTCTGAAACAGAAAGGGCAGAGGCCTTGAAGAACTGTGTGGAAGCACTAATGTGAATGGCATAGGGAGTAGCTGCACCTCTTAGTTCATGCCCCCTCATTATATACGAGACCCCTGCTACACTTTTGATACAATCTGCTGAAACAATGTCACTTCGGCCCCATCAGATATGGCTGCCACCTTATTACATTTTGTAATGACATCCTTAGTCACTCCCTCTTTCACATCCCAACTTATCACCCTCAGCTGGTCACAAGGCTTTAAGACTGAGATATGCAAGGGTGGTGGCTGGAAATAAGGCGTCTCGGGATGGTTGCTAATGAGTCGCATCTAGGCCATTTCTCTCTCGCTCTCTCACTCTCGCTCGGAGTGAATGGCGAAGTGAAGGGAGCTGGGGACGTGAGTGGATTTCTGTTTTCGGGTTCCTCTTTTCTTCTTTCACTGTCAGGTGTGTTTATTTTTTCGACACACGGTTGTTGGTGTGTTTTGTTAGTTGCCGGCTGGTTTGGTAGCTTTTGCTACCGGCTTGGCTTGGTACAATGCCCGCTGTTGAGGGTGGTGCAGAGTTTGAGAAGCTGACACGCCGTCATGCTGTCAAACTTATACCGACTGTGAATTGCTCGGTGGAAGAAGCTGTTTTGGCTGTAGGAGAGGTGGTGGGCTATGACAGCGTGAAATCTGCCTCCCGTATGAACGGTGCTATTGTTATTTTTCTTGATAAGGTACCTAAAGTTAATGAGTTGGTGGAAAGTCGGCGTCGTCATTGACGACACCTTTACGCCCACTCTCCCGTTGGTTAGCCCTGCTAAAAAGGTTACCATCCCAAATGCGCCTCCTTTTATTAAAAATGAAACTTTAGCCAAGGAGCTGTCACGGTATGGCCAACTGGTTTCGCCCATAAAGACGGTCTCTTTGGGGTGCAAATCTGTGCTCCTCAAACATGTTGTGTGTCTTTGAGGACACCACAGGTGAGCTGAACCTGTCTTTCAGTTGCAAAATAGAGATTTTCAACTACATGGTGTTTGCTTCATCTGAGAGCATGAAATGTTGTGGTGGAGAAGGGCATTTAATTTGATCCTGTCCAGAGAGGCTAAGAAACAGGCAGCCAGCAGATGATGCCATTGGAGAGCCGGTCCCGGCCAGGGCTCCTGGTAGGGACACGGCGATCGCTCATGCGAAACCCACTGAGGCACATGCGAAATCCACCGGTGGAATAACGTGTTTTTACAAGCAGCAATGGGTCTGATGAAACTGGCATTGTGAAAATTTTTGATGGTATAGAAATGGATCTGACTAATGAGGTTTTTCTGACACCAGTCAGAAAGCTGATACGGCTCTTGTAGTTGAGGTGTGGGGCTTGTGTTGTCTAAGAATTGTTTACCTGTTTCTTGCGAAGCAGAGGAAATAATCAAGGGGTGCTTGCTGAAAGTTAAAATCAAATATGAAAATGTGAATATTGTTTTTCTCAATGTATATGCATCAACTAAGGGAGTGGACAGAATGTTTTGTTTTTTGTGTTTTTTTATAGGGCAGTTCGATATAACGATATATATCGGATGACGATATAAAAACGTTTCATTTTACGCTATCGTTTGTTTCGTGGTGTCGCAAAATAAACTCTTTACGGCAATATTTTTTCATCGTTTTGATGGTCACTGTAGTGGCTATATTAATTTCTTAAAGTTCTCTCTTTCTCTTATATTTAATATAACCACACTACGGAAGGACAAGCGCCTGTTTTTATGCGTTGTCGTTAGCAACAACGACAGTAACAGCATCGCGTGTCCGCTTGTTTATGTTCCACATAAACCTTTCACAATAAAACTCAAGACCCTGTTGAGACTTTTCAAAATAAACTGAATCACGTGAAAGAGCAGATTATTTACGGATGAGAAGTAAAAAAGAGCCGTCAGGTGCTAAAAAATAAACCTTAGACTCAAACCTTAGAACAGGCTTTTCCCCGCAGCACGCCGTGTAATAAATACTCACAAAGAAAACGGTGGCCGTTACAATTTATGTCTAAAAATGTATCGTTTCATGCATCGGTTAAAACACTCGACTCCAGCTACACGACGCCCAGCTGGAAACACTTCCCGCAAGTCGAGCTGCCTGAGATTCACAGAATTTACAGAAAATGTTACATTTTTGTGATATATATCGTTATCGGAACGATAGAATTCTTATATCGGGATATGAGATTTTGGTCATATCGCACAGCCCTAGTTTTTTAGATGTCCTGTGTGATACTGTTAAGGTTTGTAGCGATGATGAGTATTTGTTTGTTGATCTGCAGGGTTTAGCAGCGTCTACAGGAAACCGGGGGCTTTTAGATTCCCTCAAATCCAAAAAGGCTTTTTTAGCCGACCTGTTGGGCATGACAGCCAAAGGGGCTTTGGTCAGGTCACGTTTCCTCAATGTCACGGAGGTGAATGCCCCATCTCACTTTTTCTTTGGACTGGAAAAGAAGAATGGGCAGAAAAATTGTTCACTCTCTGATGTCTGACGGTGGCTCAATAATCTCAGATCCTTCTGAGATCAGAAAGTTTGCTGTCAGCTTTTATAAGGACCTTTTTAAGAGGGATTTCTCAGAAAATCCTAGTTTGTGCAATTGATTCTTCAAGGGAATCCCTCACGTGGTGGCTGAAACTAATCGAAAACTGGAGGTTCAGCCAACTTTGCAAGAACTTCATACTGCTCTGATGAGTTTTCAGAATGGTAGAACTCCTGGCATGGATGATCTTCCTGTTGAGTTCTACAAAGCCTTTTGGTCTGTGATGGGTGAGGATTTGCTGGAGGTTGTCACGGATAGTCTGCAGAGAGCCTTGCTGTAGAAGGGCAGTCATCACTCTGCTGCCAAAGATGGGAGATCTAGGCAGCTTGAAGAACTGGAGACCAGTCTCATTGCTCTGTACAGACTATAAGATTTTCTCAAAAGTCCTGGCCACCAGGCTTCGAGACGTGATGGCTTCTGTTGTTCATGGGGACCAAATGTATTGTGTGCCCGGCGGGCTGATAACTGATAATGTCACTTTGATTAGAGATGTTTTGGACCTCTCTAGCTCTTTGGGTATAGACGTTGGTCTCATTTCTCTAGACCAAGAAAAAACTTTTGACCGGTGTTAAAATCTCCCAATTCTTTTAATCTTTGGGCTGAAGGAAGGACAATACTCGGTGTATAAATGCTCAATCAACAATTCTTTTATTTCCATACAATTCAACACTTATGAGCATAAGCCATCATGATGGGGAGACATGCATGAAGAGGGTCACAGCAAATCTCAAAATGGTGACGGGCTACTCCGCTTCTTATAGCCTCTAGTGGCCCCCACCTAGTCGTAAAAGCCTAAACATTCACATTCTTTCTCTGTTACGGCGCCTAAGTTATGACCTCAGCTCCCTGTCTTTATGCTCTCTGTAAAGGTGGGGGTATGGAATGTGGTCTGTCTCTTCTATTATCGGCACAAGGTCCTCTGCACACAACATTCTCTTCATGATTCAGCAGTATGAAATGTCAAGAAACAGTGTAACACATTCACAGCAGATCAAGGGTACAGGGTAATGCACACCTGTCTAACAAATCCAAAAATGGTCACATTCTTTTAACCCAAAAATATAATGGAAACTAAGCTACATACACAGCACACAATCTAGACTAAAGGAAATTATATGACCTACAGCAGTTAACATAATTCAACTACTTTAACTACAGATATAAGATAACATATGATAACATAATAATCTCACACCGGGTTGAACACCAATATTTGTGGCACACTTTAACTGCTTTTGGCTTCAGCCCAGGTTTTGTAGCAATGATTCAGGTTCTGTACCGTGACATTACGAGTAGGGGTGGGTTTTTTGATTTATCGATTAAAATCGATTCTGGCTTGGATAACGTGAAATCGATTCGTTAAAATCCTGAATCGATTTTTTAATATAAATTTATTTTGCCCAAAATGCCAGAATCTCAGGTGAAACCTCACAAAATTTCAACAACCACCAAACATTTAAAATAGTAAATGAGAGCAGGAACACGGATTCTGCACAAAGACGTAAACACAAAGCTCGGACCCGCGGATCAGAATCAGTGAGAATGTCACCTTTCTCACCTGACGGCACGGACACAGTCAGGGCTGAAAGCCGACAGCTTGCTGATTCTGATGTTTCGGAGGGTCCGCGCTTTGTGTTTACGCCCTTTTTGCGCTGATTCTAAAGCTGTTGGTTTTCTCTCTCCAAACAATATTTACTGAACCAGCAGCAAAAGAAGATCCAAACTACGCTTCACAAAAACATCGTCATGAATTCCCTCAGACTTTTGCTGTTTTGCTTCCACCACAATAAAATCACACTTCATGCACAGCTCTCTCTCTCTTTCTGTACTTCAAGAACAGTTTCCCGTCTAAAAATCTGTTTTCTGCATTATTCGCTTGCTTGTTACGCACAAGTCTACCGTTGTTTACAGCGCTGTCGGCCGCTGTTGTTTTTTCCTTTTACTTACTTCCGAAAAGAAAACCTAATTTCTGCCGTTCAATACTGAACAAATTGAAACTTTTTAAAATTACGCAAAATGCAAAACACTCAGCTGTGTCTCTAATAAAACCGCTGTATCAAATCGATTCTAGAAATCAGTGACGATACCCAGCCCTAATTACGAGTGTACTGAAAATAAATGGGGTCTTGAGTGGTCCATTCAGTGTTCTAAGGGGGGTGAGGCAGGGCTGTTCTTTGTCAGGGATGCTGTATTCCCTGGCAATTGAACCTTTGCTTCACAAATTAAGACAGGACTTGTGTGGTGTTTATATCCCTGGGTGCAATGTACCTTTGAAGTTGTCTGCTTATGCCGATGATTTAATTGTCCTGATCAACTCACAGAAAGATATCATGGTTTTAGAGAACAGTTTCTCTTTTTGGTTGTATTTCTTCTGCAAAAATAAACTGGGAAAAGAGTGAGGCTGTAACTGTGATAGGTCAGCTGGGGGATTAGCTCAGTCTGCCTGGAGGTTTGATCTGGAGAAAGGGTGGGCTTAAGTATTTAGGGGTGTTTATAGGCAATGACACTTTTTTGCAGAAGAATTGGGAAAATGTGGTGGTTGAAGTCAACAGTCGGCTTTCAAAATGGAGGTGTCGTTTACCTAACATGTCATACAGAGGTCTGGTTCTTGTTATCAATAGTCTGGTTTCTTCTGCTTTGTGGCACCGGTTGACTTGTGTTGATCCCCCAGTTACCCAACATTCAAAGAATCTTGGTGGACTTTCTTTGGGATAAATTGCACTGGATTCCTCAAAGTGTCCTTTTTCTCCCTAGAGAGGAAGGAGGACAAGGTCTGGTCCATTTGGCCAGTAGAGGGGCTGCTTTTCGCTTTCAGTTTATTCAGAGGCTGCTTACAGGACCCCAAGATCTAGTATGGAGGAGGGTATCGTGCTGTATTCTTCAGCAGCTTGGTCATATGGATTTGGATTTATCTCTGTTTCTGATGGATGCAAGCAAGCTGAACTCTTCGCTTCTTCCACCTTTTTTACAAGAGTGTTTTTTCCTGTATGGGCTCTGCTGAGGAAAGAGAGGCGGCAGCAAGCTGATTCTCTGTACCGGTTGCTGGAGGAACCTGTACTGTTTGGCAGCTTGCTGGATTGCCCCGTCTGGGGGAGGACTACTTTATCCAGACGGCTCCACGAGTCTTTTCTCTGAAGAGAGTGGTGGAGCTGGCTGGACCTCAGCTATATACTCCGGATGGACTTGCTTGTAAGTTCAGGAGCCTTATGGAAATTCCAGCCACCCACCACAGACCATGACAGGTTCCTACAACACTGGAGTTGTGTTATACAAAACACCATTTGAGTTTTTACTGTAAAGGGTCTAACACTGTCAAAGTGGATTTTTGCTTACCATTGAATACAAAATGGATGACTTTATTTTTACAACTTTCAGCTGTAGTTCCTCTGCAGCTCATTATATTTCCTAACTGTAGCACACAAATTTCACACTAAATAACACTTTAAAAAAAACAGAAAGACGAGAGTTTTAAAACCAGTACTGTAGCAAAATAGGGACTAAAATAAAGCAATTAAATAGGATTTTAAACAGAAATAATCACAAATAACATAGTCTTAACTCTTACCTGGAAGTGGTAAGTGGTACCTTGGGCGATCGTGGCTCAAGAGTTGGCAGTTCGTCTTGTAATCGGAAGGTTGCCAGTTAGAGCCCGGCTCGGACAGTCTCGGTCGTTGTGTCCTTGGACAAGACACTTCACCTGTTGCCTACTGGTGGTGGTCAGAGGAGCCCGGTGGCACCCGTGTTCGGCAGCCTCACCTTTGTCGGTGCGCCCTAGGGCGGCTGTGGCTACAATGTAGCTTGCCATCACCTGTGTGTGTGTGTGTGTGTGTGTGTGTGTGTGTGTGTGTGTGTGTGAGTGAGAGAGAATGGGTGGATGACTGAATGTGTAAAGCCATTCGGGTCCTGACTAAGTAAAGCTCTATACAAATAAAGGCCATTTACCAAGTGAGCTGTGAGGAAATTTGAAGACTGGAGATGGTGGCCAGAAAAAATCTGCCGCCCTTGACAGCAGCAAATTAGAAAAGACAGTTCTTTTTGGCCCTAGCAGGGCCTCCACCTGAAATTGCCCTGGTGTGGGTGTGGTCTCTCTCTTGCTTACGTGTTTGGTACAGCTAACTCCCATCAGAAGTTAGAGGTACTTAAGCCAGGGTTAGGTAAGCTCTAGGCCAGAGAGCCTTGTGGTGTTGCAGCTGGTGAGGCTTTGTGTGTGCGCATGCTGCTTAATTACTCCTGCTCTGTGGAGAAGAGTGGCTGTATCCCAATTCAGGGTCTGCAGCCTTAAAGTACGCAGCCTTGATGGTCCTCAAGGGCAGCGTACTCAAAGACTACTAAGGCCGGAAGTGCAAGGCTTGTGAAATGGGACGGTCTAGCCTCGGTCGCGCTGCCCAGGTTGCCTAGTAACCATGATTATTTTGTTTGTTTTTACATGAGCTTTGTGTGATTTGATAAGTATCTGAGGCTGAGACCACAGGACTGTAAGACATGCTTGTTGGGCTTCATTTCTGTACTGAACAATCATTTCAAGATTAGCTAGTAAATAACGTTTAGCTAATGTTGTTCATGAGACTAAAATCATCTCACTTTGGTAATATAAATATAATATGGCCAATATTTAAGTTATTATATTAATCATTATTAGTTATTACAGCAGTGAACTTGAACTCTGTGTCAAATACTGAGCTTTAGTAAAGATTCAAGTTGCAGTTATTTATATTTCCTATCACCTTAAATCTTCACTCAAAGACAAGTATCTTTGACAGTGTATATATAGATGTATCATATATAAGAGACAAATATTGTTTGTTTCAGTATGTTGGCATAAGTAAATTTGGCTCAATGCTTACATATATGTATAAAAAGAACATGTATGAGCTGTGATAACTGTTTCTGATAGAATGAAGAGTAGACTGATATATTAAATATTCCTTTATTGGGTGAGAAAATCAGACCATGTCATAACTGCTTTAAGTCATACAGAATATATATCAGAGCCTTAAACAGGCTGACTTCTGCTAAATGGGTCAAACTGGGCACAAAGTATACAAACACATAACATCCTTATAAAATATGATGTAACACTATAGATCAACTTACCCCCCTCTACGAACTATCCACAGCACCAACCAAACACCCCACCCCCTTACCCCCACGCCCTCTGATGCAACAACACAGCAGCAGTGCACTGACTTAATAGCATCTTTCTTTTACAGTCCTGTGGTCTCAGCCTCAGATACTTATCAAATCACACAAAGCTCATGTAAAAACAAACAAAATAATCATGGTTACTAGGCAACCTGGGCAGCGCGACCGAGGCTAGACCGTCCCATTTCACAAGCCTTGCACTTCCGGCCTTAGTAGTCTTTGAGTACGCTGCCCTTGAGGACCATCAAGGCTGCGTACTTTAAGGCTGCAGACCCTGAATTGGGATACAGCCACTCTCTCCACAGAGCAGGAGTAATTAAGCAGCATGCGCACACACAAAGCTCACCAGCTGCAACACCACAAGGCTCTCTGGCCTAGAGCTTACCTAACCCTGGCTTAAGTACCTCTAACTTCTGATGGGAGTTAGCTGTACCAAACACGTAAGCAAGAGAGAGACCACACCCACACCAGGGCAATTTCAGGTGGAGGCCCTGCTAGGGCCAAAAGAACTGTCTTTTCTAATTTGCTGCTGTCAAGGGCGGCAGATTTTTTCTGGCCACCATCTCCAGTCTTCAAATTTCCTCACAGCTCACTTGGTAAATGGCCTTTATTTGTATAGAGCTTTACTTAGTCAGGACCCGAATGGCTTTACACATTCAGTCATCCACCCATTCTCTCTCACTCACACACACACACACACACACACACACACACACACACACACACACACAGGTGATGGCAAGCTACATTGTAGCCACAGCCGCCCTAGGGCGCACCGCAAAGGTGAGGCTGCCGAACACGGGTGCCACCGGGCTCCTCTGACCACCACCAGTAGGCAACAGGTGAAGTGTCTTGTCCAAGGACACAACGACCGAGACTGTCCGAGCCGGGCTCTAACTGGCAACCTTCCGATTACAAGACGAACTGCCAACCTTGAGCCACGATCGCCCAAGGTACCACTTACCACTTCCAGGTAAGAGTTAAGACTATGTTATTTGTGATTATTTCTGTTTAAAATCCTATTTAATTGCTTTATTTTAGTCCCTATTTTGCTACAGTACTGGTTTTAAAACTCTCGTCTTTCTGTTTTTTTTAAAGTGTTATTTAGTGTGAAATTTGTGTGCTACAGTTAGGAAATATAATGAGCTGCAGAGGAACTACAGCTGAAAGTTGTAAAAATAAAGTCATCCATTTTGTATTCAATGGTAAGCAAATCCACTTTGACAGTGTTAGACCCTTTACAGTAAAAACTCAAATGGTGTTTTGTATAACACAACTCCAGTGTTGTAGGAACCTGTCATGGTCTGTGGTGGGTGGCTGGAATTTCCATAAGGCTCCTGAACTTACAAGCAAGTCCATCCGGAGTATATAGCTGAGGTCCAGCCAGCTCCACCACTCTCTTCAGAGAAAAGACTCGTGGAGCCGTCTGGATAAAGTAGTCCTCCCCCAGACGGGGCAATCCAGCAAGCTGCCAAACAGTACAGGTTCCTCCAGCAACCGGTACAGAGAATCAGCTTGCTGCCGCCTCTCTTTCCTCAGCAGAGCCCATACAGGAAAAAACACTCTTGTAAAAAAGGTGGAAGAAGTGAAGAGTTCAGCTTGCTTGCATCCATCAGAAACAGAGATAAATCCAAATCCATATGACCAAGCTGCTGAAGAATACAGCACGATACCCTCCTCCATACTAGATCTTGGGGTCCTGTAAGCAGCCTCTGAATAAACTGAAAGCGAAAAGCAGCCCCTCTACTGGCCAAATGGACCAGACCTTGTCCTCCTTCCCTCTAGGGAGAAAAAGGACACTTTGAGGAATCCAGTGCAATTTATCCCAAAGAAAGTCCACCAAGATTCTTTGAATGTTGGGTAACTGGGGGATCAACACAAGTCAACCGGTGCCACAAAGCAGAAGAAACCAGACTATTGATAACAAGAACCAGACCTCTGTATGACATGTTAGGTAAACGACACCTCCATTTTGAAAGCCGACTGTTGACTTCAACCACCACATTTTCCCAATTCTTCTGCAAAAAAGTGTCATGCCTATAAACACCCCTAAATACTTAAGCCCACCCTTTCTCCAGATCAAACCTCCAGGCAGACTGAGCTAATCCCCCAGCTGACCTATCACAGTTACAGCCTCACTCTTTTCCCAGTTTATTTTTGCAGAAGAAATACAACCAAAAAGAGAAACTGTTCTCTAAAACCATGATATCTTTCTGTGAGTTGATCAGGACAATTAAATCATCGGCATAAGCAGACAACTTCAAAGGTACATTGCACCCAGGGATATAAACACCACACAAGTCCTGTCTTAATTTGTGAAGCAAAGGTTCAATTGCCAGGGAATACAGCATCCCTGACAAAGAACAGCCCTGCCTCACCCCCCTTAGAACACTGAATGGACCACTCAAGACCCCATTTATTTTCAGTACACTCGTAATTAGGGCTGGGTATCGTCACTGATTTCTAGAATCGATTTGATACAGCGGTTTTATTAGAGACACAGCTGAGTGTTTTGCATTTTGCGTAATTTTAAAAAGTTTCAATTTGTTCAGTATTGAACGGCAGAAATTAGGTTTTCTTTTCGGAAGTAAGTAAAAGGAAAAAACAACAGCGGCCGACAGCGCTGTAAACAACGGTAGACTTGTGCGTAACAAGCAAGCGAATAATGCAGAAAACAGATTTTAGACGGGAAACTGTTCTTGAAGTACAGAAAGAGAGAGAGAGCTGTGCATGAAGTGTGATTTTATTGTGGTGGAAGCAAAACAGCAAAAGTCTGAGGGAATTCATGACGATGTTTTTGTGAAGCGTAGTTTGGATCTTCTTTTGCTGCTGGTTCAGTAAATATTGTTTGGAGAGAGAAAACCAACAGCTTTAGAATCAGCGCAAAAAGGGCGTAAACACAAAGCGCGGACCCTCCGAAACATCAGAATCAGCAAGCTGTCGGCTTTCAGCCCTGACTGTGTCCGTGCCGTCAGGTAAGAAAGGTGACATTCTCACTGATTCTGATCCGCGGGTCCGAGCTTTGTGTTTACGTCTTTGTGCAGAATCCGTGTTCCTGCTCTCATTTACTATTTTAAATGTTTGGTGGTTGTTGAAATTTTGTGAGGTTTCACCTGAGATTCTGGCATTTCGGGCAAAATAAATTTATATTAAAAAATCGATTCAGGATTTTAACGAATCGATTTCACGTTATCCAAGCCAGAATCGATTTTAATCGATAAATCAAAAAACCCACCCCTACTCGTAATGTCACGGTACAGAACCTGAATCATTGCTACAAAACCTGGGCTGAAGCCAAAAGCAGTTAAAGTGTGCCACAAATATTGGTGTTCAACCCGGTGTGAGATTATTATGTTATCATATGTTATCTTATCTGTAGTTAAAGTAGTTGAATTATGTTAACTGCTGTAGGTCATATAACTTCCGTTAGTTCTTAGATGTGTGCTGTGTATGTAGCTTAGTTTCAATTATATTTTGGGTTAAAAGAATGTGACCATTTTTGGATTGTTAGACAGGTGTGCATTACCCTGTACCCTTGATCTGCTGTGAATGTGTTTACACTGTTTTCTTGACATTTCATACTGCTGAATCATGAAGAGAATGTTGTGTGCAGCAGGACCTTGTGCCGATAATAGAAGAGGACAGACCACATTCCATACCCACCACCTTTACAGAGAGCATAAAGACAGGGAGCTGAGGGTCATAACTTAGGCGCCGTAAACGAGAAAAGAATGTGAATGTTTAGGCTTTACGACTAGGTGGGGGGCCACTAGAGGCTATAAGAAGCGGAGTAGCCCGTCACCATTTTGAGATTTGCTGTGACCCTCTTCATGCATGTCTCCCCATCATGATGGCTTATGCTCATAAGTGTGAATTGTATGGAAATAAAAGAATTGTTGATTGAGCATTATACACCGAGTATTGTCCTTCCTTCAGCCCAAAGATTAAAAGAATTGGGAGATTTTAACACCGGTCAAAAGTTTTTTCTTGGTCTAGAGAAATGAGACCAACGTCTATACCCAAAGAGCTAGAGAGGTCCAAAACATCTCTAATCAAAGTGACATTATCAGTTATCAGCCCGCCGGGCACACAATACGTTTGGTCCCCATGAACAACAGAAGCCATCACGTCTCGAAGCCTGGTGGCCAGGACTTTTGAGAAAATCTTATAGTCTGTACAGAGCAATGAGACTGGTCTCCAGTTCTTCAAGCTGCCTAGATCTCCCATCTTTGGCAGCAGAGTGATGACTGCCCTTCTACAGCAAGGCTCTCTGCAGACTATCCGTGACAACCTCCAGCAAATCCTCACCCATCACAGACCAAAAGGCTTTGTAGAACTCAACAGGAAGATCATCCATGCCAGGAGTTCTACCATTCTGAAAACTCATCAGAGCAGTATGAAGTTCTTGCAAAGTTGGCTGAACCTCCAGTTTTCGATTAGTTTCAGCCACCACGTGAGGGATTCCCTTGAAGAATCAATTGCACAAACTAGGATTTTCTGAGAAATCCCTCTTAAAAGGTCCTTATAAAAGCTGACAGCAAACTTTCTGATCTCAGAAGGATCTGAGATTATTGAGCCACCGTCAGACATCAGAGAGTGAACAATTTTTCTGCCCATTCTTCTTTTCCAGTCCAAAGAAAAAGTGAGATGGGGCATTCACCTCCGTGACATTGAGGAAACGTGACCTGACCAAAGCCCCTTTGGCTGTCATGCCCAACAGGTCGGCTAAAAAAGCCTTTTTGGATTTGAGGGAATCTAAAAGCCCCCGGTTTCCTGTAGACGCTGCTAAACCCTGCAGATCAACAAACAAATACTCATCATCGCTACAAACCTTAACAGTATCACACAGGACATCTAAAAAACTAGGGCTGTGCGATATGACCAAAATCTCATATCCCGATATAAGAATTCTATCGTTCCGATAACGATATATCACAAAATGTAACATTTTCTGTAAATTCTGTGAATCTCAGGCAGCTCGACTTGCGGGAAGTGTTTCCAGCTGGGCGTCGTGTAGCTGGAGTCGAGTGTTTTAACCGATGCATGAAACGATACATTTTTAGACATAAATTGTAACGGCCACCGTTTTCTTTGTGAGTATTTATTACACGGCGTGCTGCGGGGAAAAGCCTGTTCTAAGGTTTGAGTCTAAGGTTTATTTTTTAGCACCTGACGGCTCTTTTTTACTTCTCATCCGTAAATAATCTGCTCTTTCACGTGATTCAGTTTATTTTGAAAAGTCTCAACAGGGTCTTGAGTTTTATTGTGAAAGGTTTATGTGGAACATAAACAAGCGGACACGCGATGCTGTTACTGTCGTTGTTGCTAACGACAACGCATAAAAACAGGCGCTTGTCCTTCCGTAGTGTGGTTATATTAAATAAGAGAAAGAGAGAACTTTAAGAAATTAATATAGCCACTACAGTGACCATCAAACGATGAAAAAATATTGCCGTAAAGAGTTTATTTTGCGACACCACGAAACAAACGATAGCGTAAAATGAAGACTCGTTTTATATCGTCAATCAGATATATATCGTATATCGAACTGCCCTATAAAAAAACACAAAAACAAAACATTCTGTCCACTCCCTTAGTTGATGCATATACATTGAGAAAAACAATATTCACATTTCATATTTGATTTTAACTTCAGCAAGCACCCCTGATTATTTCCTCTGCTTCGCAAGAAACAGGTAAACAATTCTTAGACAACACAAGCCCCACACCTCAACTACAAGAGACGTATCAGCTTTCTGACTGGTGTCAGAAAAACCTCATTAGTCAGATCCATTCTATACCATCAAAAATTTTCACAATGCCAGTTTCATCAGACCCATTGCTGCTTGTAAAAACACGTTATTCCACCAGGTGGATTTCGCATGTGCCTCAGTGGGTTTCGCATGAGCGATCGCCGTGTCCCTACCAGGAGCCCTGGCCGGGACCGGCTCTCCAATGGCATCATCTGCTGGCTGCCTGTTTCTTAGCCTCTCTGGACGGGATCAAATTAAATGCCCTTCTCCACCACAACATTTCATGCTCTCAGATGAAGCAAACACCATGTAGTTGAAAATCTCTATTTTGCAACTGAAAGACAGGTTCAGCTCACCTGTGGTGTCCTCAAAGACACAAAACATGTTTGAGGAGCACAGATTTGCACCCCAAAGAGACCATCTTTACGGGCGAAACTAGTTTGGCCATACCATGACAGCTCCTTGGCTAAAGTTTCATTCTTAATAAAAGGAGGCGCACTTGAGATGGTAACCTTTTTAGCAGGGCTAACCAACGGGAGAATGGGCGTAAAGGTTTCGTGAATGATGATACCGCTTTCCACCAACTCATTAACTTTAGGTACCTTATCAAGAAAGATAACAATCGCACCATTCATACGGGAGGCAGATTTCATGCTGTCATAGCCCACCACCTCTCCTACAGCCAAGACAGCTTCCTCCACCAAGGAATTCACATTCGGTATAAGTTTGACAGCATGACGGTGTGTCAGCTCCTCAAACTCTGCACCACCCTCACAGCGGACATTGTGCCAAGCCAAGCCGGTAGCAAAAGCTACCAAACCAGCTGGCAACAAACAAAACAAACCAACAACCGTGTGTTGAAAAAATAATTAGACCTGACAGTAAAAATAGAAAAAAGGAACTCGAAAACAGAAATCCACTCACGTCCCCAGCTCCCTTCACTTCGCCATTCACTCCGAGCGAGAGTGAGAGAGCGAGAGAGAAATGGCCTAGATGCGACTCATTAGCAACCATCCGAGACGCCTTATTTCCAGCCACCACCCTTGCATATCTCAGTCTTAAAGCCTTGTGACCAGCTGAGGGTGATAAGTTGGGATGTGAAAAGAGGGAGTGACTAAGGATGTCATTACAAAATGTAATAAGGTGGCAGCCATATCTGATGGGGCCGAAGTGACACTGTACAGCAGATTGTATCAAAAGTGTAGCAGGGGTCTCGTATATAATGAGGGGCATGAACTAAGAGGTGCAGCTACTCCCTATGCCATTCACATTAGTGCTTCCACACAGTTCTTCAAGGCCTCTGCCCTTTCTGTTTCAGAAGAGGTTTTGTTTTCAAAAGCAGAGGATGTTTTGCATCCTCAGGCTCCTGTGGACTAACCTGAGGATGAGCTCCACAAATGTGGGGCTTATTAAAGTAGAAGGGGATGCAATGCCGCTGCAGGTGAGACAGACTTACCTAGTCCCTAGTGTGGAAATGTTGAACCTAACCCTAAATGATCCGGCTGAAAAAACTGCAACATAAGTATAGAGACTAACAGCAGCATTTTCACAAAGTAGAGGTTTTATTTTAAGTTCCATAGTAAGTTAGTGGTACCAACTATTTAGCTAAGACAAAGACTGTGCCTCCCCAAAAGCCTGCATTAGGCTGCCTTTATCCACACCTCACATTGCTCAATTAGCAACAGCTGTGCACAGAGAATAGAGGCTGCAGAGGGTGCAACAACATTTAGTGAAGTTGGTTTAATTATGCTTTACAAGATTAAACCTAATATTTTAGTTGCAAGCAGCTAATATTTTTATTCATCAAGCTTTGCATCATGTGACGCAAAAGTAGACATGTCAAATATTTTGGAAAAATAGAAAATATTTAGGCAGTTATTTCCAATGAATACAATAATGGTATTACAAATATAAAACATGCACTGTATTTAAACTAAAAACATTAAAACTGAAAAGCATTAAATGTGGAATAACCTGAGGGCAAAAAAGATCAATAAACCAACAATGTTTTGTTTTTGTTTGGTTTTTTTTTTAATCAAACTGTAATATTTAAACTAAGTGAACTAAGAAATGGTCGTTGGAACTGTGACTATATCCTTGATTGCTATGTTTATGGCCCACGACAGGCAGACACACGATACACTGCTAACATTTGTATATATACATATACAAACAAAGTGAAGGACAAAATATATTCTCTGATTTTGAAGTTTTGTGCACATACCATATGGTAGGATAAACAACGCCTAAATCAAATGATTAGATCATAACCAGGCCTCTGACGAACTTAAAGATGTTCTGAGGAGGTCATTTAGCCATTTAAATCAGCTGTGTTGGATCAAGGACACCTCTAAAATTTGTAGGACACCGGGCCTTGAGGCCTGGAGTTCCCAAGCCTGGTTTATTGATCAAATGCTAGTCAGATCAAGCACTACAAGCCCCAACCACACTTCTATGTAATAGTGTTATAGAAGCTGGTTGCTGACAGTTTCTAAAATCACTGATCTTATCGATTGGAAGCACTTGTGTCACGGTCTGTGTGACAGACTGTGGGGAAGCCGGGGAAGGAGGACCCAAATGCTGGACAGTGCGGTGAACAGGGCGTTTATTTACAATGAAGTAATGTTAACCCAATAAATCCCTGCACATTCCCTCAACACCAATCTTGTGTCTTCTCCCAAAAATCCCTGTTTTTTGCTCTCAGCTTCTGTGTCTCCACACTCCCCGTGGTCTCTGCTGTTCCACACTTCTCCCAGGAGAAAATAACAGAGACAGCTGTCAGGACACACTCTCTAGCAGGCATAAACTCTCTGACTTTAAACTAGTTCAGACACTGACGTGGAGTCTCACACAACAGCCCCCCCCCCCCCCCTTGAGGGGTGCTCAGCCACACTGTTAAGTAGTTCCCCGATGAGGCTTGATCAGCTCCAGGTGTATGATGATCTTCAGGTGTGGCCAAACACCTGGCAGGACCACACCCACCAGGCCTGAAGTTGCCTGCCCCAGCCACACACACACACACACACACACCAATAAACACAAGCATAGACACAGGAACAGCAGCAGTAGTGATGTGTCGGTCGCGAACAAAGCGGCTCTTAGAGCCAGATCTTTCAAGTGAACGACGTGAGCCAGCTCCTAATTGGGAGGCTTTTTTTGTTTGTTTGTTTGCTTGCACTTTTTTCCACTTCACTCCACACGCGAGCCTTGTGCTTTGCGCTGGGCAGATGGGGGATGGACGGTAGTTACCCGCAGTAGCACAGGAACAGAGCAGGAGGGAAAGAGAGAGAGAGAGAGCAAGGGACGTCATATTAGAAAGGTATAGTGATCATCCACAACTACTTTCAGTTGTGGATGATAAAGGATTCAGAAAGTTTATTCATGCAGGCTTATATGACAGAGAATGCGCATCTTCTTTTTGTTTTTTATTATTTTAATTGTGTTGTGTTGTTTCACTTTAAATTTGTTTAAAAGGAAAAAGCTAAAAATTTAAATAGTTAAAAGTTGAAATGTGAATAGTTGGTTTTTGTATTATATGATTTATTTATTACATTTTATGTGGAGTGAATACATAAAAGTATATGTATGGTGGCCCCTAGAGACAAAGCACGTACAAACTCCAAAACATGTACGAACTCTGAAGCACGTACAAACTCCAAAACACATAAAAATTCCAAAACATGTAAAAACTCCAAAATACGTAAAAACTCAGAAGCACATAAAAACTCAAAACACGTACAAAAGACAACAGAAGTGCTCCAGGATGCTAGGGCGCAGTGTTGAGCTGTTGTTACCTAGTGGCTACACAAGCCAGCAAGTACCAACGGCCGTATTTGGTGTGTGGTAGTAACAGGTAAATGAACTTTTTTTTTTTTTAATTATTTGAATATATATGAGTGCTTGTGTATAAATACACAAACAATACACGTATGCTTTCAATTGTGTAATTTAAGTGATCTAGGGAGCTCTATTTCGGAAGTTCAGTTAAAGCTAGAAATGTGTTTTGGAGTTTGTACATGCTTTGTCTCTAGGGGCCACCGCATATGTTTATATATAAACATATATAAATAAAACCACTTTTTTTTTACATTAGTAATTCCTTTTGTGCATAATTTTGTATTATTGTTACTAATAAATTAATGAAAGCAACAAAACAACCTGAAAAGGCGGTTCGGAGCCAAAAGAGCCGGTTCTCTAAATAGAGCCGAAAATCCCATCACTAGTTGTTGTAGTGATGGTCCAAATGTTGACTGCTTTTTATATACCGTATTTTCACGACCATAAGGCGCACTGTGCTAAAAGGCGCAGTCTCAGTTATGTGTGCCCTTACTGTATTTAACACACACATAAGGCGCACTGGACCATAGGGCGCATACAAGTACCGTATGCGTATTTAAAAATAAAGCGGGAGTAAACCTGAATTCGGTACCTTACTCACATTTCTATTGCCGGTAATCGTCATCATCAACAACACACAAGCATACAAGTGTGCGTATTTAAAAATAAAGCAGGAGCAAAACAAAGTTTGGTACTCACATTTTTATCATCAATCAAACCCATCGAAGTCCTCATCCTCTGTGTCTGAATTGAACAGCTGCGCTAAATCTCCATCAAACATGCCAGGTTCACTGTCTTCACCGTCAGAGTCACTTTCCGTGCCGTGCGGCTCCTCGAAAACGATGCCGGCTTTTGCGAAAGCTCGAACAACAGTGCCAGCAGACATGTTAGCCCAAGCATCTACAATCCATTGGCAAATTGTGGTGTAACTCGCCCGGCGCTGCCTTCCACTCTTAGTGAAACTGTGGTCTCCACCGGTCATCCATCGCTCCCAGGCCGCTCGCAGCCTCACTTTGAACGGGCGGTTCACACCGATGTCCAGCGGTTGGAGTTCCTTTGTCAGGCCTCCCGGAATGACAGCAAGCTCACAGTTCATTTGCTTCACAAGTTTTTTCACATCGGCTGTGAGATGGGCACGCATAGAGTCACAGATCAACAGCGATGGTGATGCGTGGAAAAAACCACCTGGTCTCCTTACATACACCTCCCTCAGCCAGTCTTTCATCATTTCCTCATCCATCCAGCCCTTTTCATTTGCCTTAATGATGATTTCTGCTGGAAACTTCTCTTTAGGCAAAGTCTTTCGCTTAAAAATCACCATAGGCGGCAGTTTCTGTCCATTAGCATGGCAGCCAAAGCACAACAGTAAAAGAAGACTTTTCATACCCCGTTGTGCGTATCGCTACCGTGCTGGTCCCCTTCTTCTCCACAGTGTGACTCACTGGGATGTCAAAAGTGACCGGGACCTCGTCCATGTTTGTGATGTGGCTGGGCTGGATGTTTTTGTCGCCGATGTGTTTGCTGCAGTAGGAGCGGAAGATGGCCAGCTTTTCCTTATAATCCGCTGGAAGTTGCTGCGCTACCGTAGTCCTGGTCCGGATGGAAAAATGGCACCGTTTCATAAAACGAAAGCACCAAGACGGACCTCCTTGGAAATGTTCAATGTTCATCTCTTCAGCTAGTGAAACTGCTTTTAGCCGAATGGTGACCGTCGAAACGCTTCTCCCGCTCGCTCTTTGCTCGATGATCCACCGCTCGAGTCTTTCCTCCAACTCGAGCCACCTCGCCTTATGTCCGCGGAAACTCAGCTGCGTTTTCTTGACCTGCCGGAGCTTGTTTTCCAGCTTCCTCCATTTGCGAACCATCGATTCGTTAATCTTAAATTCTCTCGCCGCTGCTCGATTTCCATGTTCCTCCGCGTAGCTGATGGCCTTCTGTTTAAACTGTGCTTCGTAAGCGTGTCTCTTTGCCATTTTCAGGGTTGTTAAAACAACGATGTCCTGCATAATGCACATACCTGTTCTTTTATACAGGTATGTGCGATTGTCCCGGTATATACGATCAACGCCCACACTTCACCCTTTAACGTTCTCATGGTGTTCTCTACTACGTCCTCCTTACAACACATAGGGCGCACCGCGCTATAGGGTGCGCCGCACTTTTTGAAGAAAATCTAAGACTTTTAAGTGCGCCTTATGGTCGTGAAAATACGGTACACTTACTGGATCAGCTTTGTTTAGAAATGGTCCTCTAAATCCATCCTCAACATCATTACTTTGACCCCCTGCCAAAAAAGCCCCATAATAAATAGTTTTTAAGCCATAAATTGAAACCCTGCTCACAAACAAAACAAAAATAGATTTGTCAAATATAATACAAATTAAAATACGTATGCAAATTAACATTTAATGTGTTTCATGAAAAGGTTCAACAAACACTCAGTTTTCAAAAAGTAGACATTTCTGGCAATTATTTTGTGGTCAAAGCTGATATGATTATGCTGCACTGATTCATCACAAGTATCAGAAATAATACATTTTAATAGATTTGTCCAGTAGTTAAAGTAAACATTAATCTTTATGTCATCAGCAGTGATGGGCAGTAACGCGTAATCCGATTACTTTTTTCAAGTAACGAGTAAAGTAAGGGATTACTATTGCAAAAAACGGTAATTAGATTACCGTTACTTTCCCGTCGGAACGCTGCGTTACTGCGTTACTAAAACCATGATTTTTTGCGAGAATGTCTCATGACAGTGATGTAAGCAAGTGCTACATTCGTGACAACAGCTGTCTGCAGATCAACAGTGGATAATATATCGAGTGCGGAGAGAGTATGAGCGTGCAGCGTTTAAAGCGTGTTAGTACTGACCTTACTTTAAGTTTGATTCCATAAAAAGTGACAAAAACATTAGCATCCATTGTGCGTGGGAAGAAAACTTCTTTTTACAGCGAAACCCCCCCCAAACTCCAAGCAAGTAGTGATGGTCGGTCGCGAACGAAATGGCTCTTAGAGCCGGCTCTTTGATGTGAACGACGCGAGCCGGCTCCTTATCGCGAGCTGTGGGGTTTTTTTTTTTCTTCTTTCGCTCACCCTCTCTCCCGCACTTTTTTCCCACTTCACTCAGCATGCGAGCCTTGTGCTTTACGCTGGGAAGAGGGGGGAGGGGCGGTAGCAGTAGCACAGGAACAGAGCAGGAGGGAGAGAGAAAGAGAGCCAGGGACAACAACGTCACATTAGAAAGGTATAGTAATCATCCACAACTATTTTCAGTTGCAGATGATAAAGGATTCAGAAAGTTTATTCATGCAGGTCCATATGACAGAGAATATGCATTTTCTTTTTGTTTTCATATTATAATTTATATTTAATTGTGTTGTGGTTTGCAGTGTTTTGTGTTGTTTCACTTTAAATTTGTAAAAGGAAAAAGCTGAAAATTTAAATAGTTAAAAGTTGAAATGTGAATAGTTGAGTTTTGTATTATATGATTTATTTATTGCATTTTATGTGGAGTGAACAAATAAAAGTATATTGACGGTGGCCCCTACAGACAAAGCACATACAAACTTCAAATCACGTACGAACCCTGAAGCACGTACAAACTCCAAAACACGTAAAAACACGTACAAACTCCAAAACACATAAAAACTCAGAAGCACATAAAAACTCAAAACACGTACAAAAGACAACAGAAGTGCTCCAGGATGCTAGGGGCAGTGTTGAACTTTTGTTACCTAGTGGCTACACAAGCCAGCAAGTACCAACAACCGGATTTGGTGTGTGGTAATAACAGGTAAATGAACTTTTTTTTTTTTTTTTTTAATTATTTGACTATATATGAATGCTTTTGTATAAATACACAAACAATACACATATGCTTTCATGCTTTCAATTGTGTAATTTAAGTGATCTAGGTAGCTCTGGTTTGGAAGTTCAGAGCTACCTAGATCACTTATGCTAGAAATGCTAGAAATGTGTTTTGGAGTTTGTATGTGCTTTTTGGAATTTGTACGTGTTTTGTCTCTAGGGGCCACTGCATATATTTATATATAAACATATATAAATAAAACCACTTTTTTTTGTTACATTAGTAATTCCTTTTGTGCATAATTTTATATTATTGTTACTAATAAATTAATGAAAGCAACAAAACAACCTGAAGAGCCGGTTCGGAGCTGAAAGAGCCGGCTCTTTTTAGTGAGCCGAACCGAAAGAGCCGGTTCTCTAAAAAGAGCCGGAAATCCCATCACTACAAGCAAGCACCGAGTGCGCAACGACGTAATGGGAAATTCACAGAGAAACTCGCGGATTCTTCCACTGACCGCTGCGGCACACCTGCACCAGGGTAAACCTCCACCTACCCCATTCCTGCTTTACAGGTGAAAATAGAGCAAAAGAACCACTAGTCTTTGATTTTATTTATTTTCTGCTGTGTTTTACTTGCATCTATTTGAAAGAGTGAGTGTAAACACACACACAAAAAAATTATGTGCTGGAAAGTGCAGAAAATAGGTTTAAATATTAAATAAATTTCTTCCAGTCAGAGAATGTTGCATATAATTAAATTTTTTGCTTGATGCATAAAGTTAAAAGATTATAACTAATAAAACAAGTTTTAAAAAGGGACCTTTCCATTTGATTACATTTTGTATGATGGATTATGTAGAAAAAGTAGAATTGGGCTGAAAGATCTATCGCTTTATCACCTATTCAGGTTGTAAATCGTGTTTTTAAAAAGTAACTAAGTAATTAATTACTTTTGAAAATAAGTAATTGGTAAAGTAACGGGATTACTTTTTGGGGAAGTAATCAGTAATTAGTTACTGATTACTTTTTTCAAGTAACTTGACCAACACTGGTCATCAGAAAACATTGCATATGCACTGTAATGTCGGTCTCCACCCTTTAGTGTTTGCAAACTGGTAAACAGATGGAAATACCTTGCTATGATTACAAATCACAAGACTTAACAGCTTAAGCAGCTAACAGACAACACCCAGGTGAGTTTTTTTTTTTTTTTTTTTTAAAGAAAATAAGAAAAAAAACATCAATTAAAGAACAGCAAGCCACAAATGGAGAAAAGTTGGAACACTGATTAACCTTCTACTCCAACCTTCTGCAAAGAAGAGTGGGCCATCCCCCACAGATGTTAAAGGCTCACTGCCTGCTATCACATCTGGACAGGATCTTGAAAATCATTGACATGAACATGAACACACAGATGACCCGACAAAAAACAGAAGAGACTAAGGGTATAAATACACAGAAGGGTAATCACCTGGGAGAATCATCTGACACAAATGACCATGACGCCACAGGGGGTAAGTAAAACTAAGCACATTAACCATAGAAACAAGATTTTCAAAATGAAAAAGGAAGTATCGACAGACGTGAACTGGGACATGAAAGCTTGACAAAAGAGAGAGAGGGAGAGGGACTCAGAGAAGAGAGACACAAGGGACCTACATAAACAAGGAAGCATAGAAAAAACATAAACCAGACCAAACCGAACAAAGACAAACTAATAATGATACTAGAACTTTGATACTAGAACTAGAACATTGTCTCATAAGTAATACAAAATAGAAAATAACTCAACTATACCCTTAAGAATACCACATGACTTTAACATAATATTAACATAAGAAATCAACAATAAAAAATAACACAAAACGCTGGGTCACAGACCCACCCCTGAACGGTGGTAAAATATAACACCTGATTATTTTCTACATATATAGATACATACAACCTGGTGACCATTACCCCTACATTTTAAAGGGTAGACAATTATACTTAAAGGAACATACACAAACAACAGTTAGTTTTGTATGTGACTCAAGCCTGGTCAATCTCACATCACTGTGTTGCAGCAAAAAGATTAATCAGGTGTGTCCCTGATTGTTGCCCAATTGTGTTTACCCTTGTTAAGATGAGAATGTTTTCTAAGAGTTACAGTTTCCCAACAGTTACGCAAATGAGATTAAATCATCTCTTGCAACTGTGTATAAAAAGCTCTGCTGTCAGTACAACATTACCACAATCATCCACATCTCTGAGACAGTCTGCTGAAGTTGTGAAGACCTGACGGTAACATTTCTCATCAATCTCTTATTGCTCCTCTGTTTTCAGTATAATGTTGATTGAATGGTGATTTTGCAGATGGTTTTGACCACATCTTATCTGAAATATTGTCAACAGGTGAAATCACTGAAACCATGATCAAGGTTGTGTTTCTGCTTGGATGCCTGCTGAGCCTTGCACTGGCAAATCCTGTAAGTGTAATATGACTGTAGACTGTGCTAGTGATGTTATCTGTAATATATGAATATATCTTGCACTGTGTGTAACTGTGTAACCAGAGACTGTGTCAGTGCTCCTATCCTATCATATCCAAACAATTCATTTGCATGTTTGTTTTTAAACAGAATGACTCAGCACACGAGCGCGATGCACGTTCTTCATCTAGGGAGCGGGTGAGTCTCATGTTTGTCTTTCTAGGTTTGAACATTAGACACTTGACTCTCTGATATTTACATATCTCTAGAAGTTATTCACCAGAGAATGCATTATCACATGTAATAATATATATTACTGATTCTCTTGCAGAATACTGGGACTTCCCTAAATCGTCTTACCCTGCTACTACCTCTTCTACAGAATCCAGCACTTCTGCAGAATTCAACGCTCCTTGCTTTGCTTCTTGCTGCTATACGATAAGCTGCTCCTTAACCAACAGCTATTACTGCCATAAAGGATGAATTGAAAATGAACCAACAATGAATAAAAACCTATGTTAAATTGCACTGGGATTTTTTTTAATTTTATTTACGTACTTATTTTTGAGTGACTCGGTCTTAAAAGAAGTTAAAAAAAAAAAAAAAAAAACCCAAAACAGATTATTCTAGTCAATATAAACAACATCTCCTTGTTCATGCAGTTTCTC
The DNA here is from genome assembly GCF_900408965.1 of Simochromis diagramma. Taxonomy (NCBI): domain Eukaryota; kingdom Metazoa; phylum Chordata; class Actinopteri; order Cichliformes; family Cichlidae; genus Simochromis; species Simochromis diagramma. The sequence goes on along the minus strand of NW_024386792.1, from coordinate 7,345,164 downwards.
CCAAATCAACCCCCCCCCCCCCCCTCCACACACACACACACACACACACACACTTTTGTCTGATCATTACCCAATAACATGAGGGAGACCTACCTGGAGCCAAGTGTCATTCCACCCACTTGACCTCCGTCAGACTCACGGCCAGGTTCCCCATAGCACTCCTTTTATTGTGGTTACATGAATAAGCATAGGTTCATTAACACATGACGTTTCATACACACAAAGAGTACCTTGCCTGTGTGTGTGTGTGTGTGTGTGTGTGTGTGTGTGTGTGTGTGTGTGTGTGTGTGTGTGTGTGTGTGTGTGTGTGTGTGTGGTCAGAGTGTGACCCCATGAAGGCTCCCCAAAGCTGGTGCCAGGAGTCTAGTGGTCCATCTAAACAAAAGGCTCTTACACTCAAGCAGATATACGTGTGTTTGCTATACCATATATCAGCAAGAGAAGATACGACCTCTCCTAGGAGGTGTGTGATCTTTGCCAGAACACTCTGTAGAGGAGTGAACACACCTCCCTCTTCATGCTACACAGAGTTGTTACAGACCTCCTAGGATGAGACATTCTTTCAATCTACAAATGATTATATACACTTCTAAGCATATGAGTAAATATTTCTAAGCATAAATGACAATGAACAATACAAATCTAACAGTGCACCTTAAAGCTGATACAGTGGTCCCTCATTTATCGTGGGAGTTATGTTCTAAAAATAACCTGCGATAGCTGAAATCCCTGAAGTAGCCAACTGTATTCTCTCTTTTTTTTTTTTTAACAATTATTGTAGATGTTTTAAGGCTGTAAAACCCTTCACTACACACTATACACTTTTCTCAGACAAGCATGAACATCTTTACACTTTTCTCACTTGTTTAAACACTCAAAGTTCAAACCTTTGTAGAAAAATAAGTCTAGTATTCCAGAATGAAATCAAGGCTAAAAAACTGTTTTCAGGTCTACAACATGGGAATAGAGCAGCTGCAAGAGAAGTCAACATTAATGCATCAATGGTACGGAAGTAGAGGAAGCAAGAAGAATGAGTTGTGTAAAGTTTGACTTTTCTGACTGCTTTGTTTCGCTTAATGCGCCTTATAATCTGGAAAATACGGTAACTTCTACTTTCCGTTAGCATGTCCAGAAGTCCAACTTTTTGTGCGATTGTTAGCAGCCTCCTCTGCCTTTTGGGTGCTACCGCAGGTGCCTTTGACGGTGCAAAACGTTTCATCAACATTGTTGTGTTTGTTGGGGAGAAAACTTACAAACATACAGTACAGCATTTTAGAGTCACACTGCTAGCGATCGAAGATGTTTGTAAATTTGACAAGCTGAACAAATTCTGTACTGTACAGGAAACCCGGCACAAGATTGGACGCAGAACACAATGCGCTGTGCAAACAAAAACGAAAACAAACCATGTAAAATTGCACCAAAAAACATTTGCGAAACAGCGAGGCCGCGAAAGGTGAACCACATTATAGCAAGGGACCGCTGTAACTCGTATGCTACAGAAGAAATTGCACCTTACTAATTTAGAAGATCATCGTTTAGCCTGGAAAGTCAGTTTGCATCTGTATAAAAAAAAGGCTATATAATAATACTAGAGAACATCTTACACTTCATCACTGATTGATGGAAATAAGAACAACACTAGGTTTCTCTATAACACTCCAGCCAGACTGAGAAAACCCAGGGCTCTGTTGAGCCAACAGTCGTTTAACGTCAACTAGTGATGACTTTGTGAATTTCTTCACGTGTAAAATTTTAAACATTGAAGAAAAAAAATTGCCCATAATCATCGCACAGATGTAACATTATGTACAGCTACTTTCAGTAGGAAAAATTCAGGAAAAATGACAAAAGCTTTGTCCAAAAACTTATGTGTCATGGCTGTGTGAAGGCAGTCAGGAAAGGTGGACCCAAAAGCAGGACTCACAGAGACACAGGTGAACTCAAAACCCTCGGCTTTATTGTGGAAATGCAGACTGAACAAAGAACTAACTAGACTGGAATGCAAATAAACTAGCAGGCAGGCAAACAGAACACACAGAGTGGTATGAGGACGAACAGACGTTAACGACACCACACTGACACAAAGACACACTGGGCTTAAACACACTGAAGGAGTCATCAAGGAATTAAAGACAGAAGGGGAACACAGCTGGGAGGGATAAGACCTAACGAGACAGGGGGAACAAAGCTAGAAACACTGACAAAGACAGGAACATGAACCTTCAAAGTAAAACAGGAAACAAGACACACTTTACTAGGACACGGACTCGATCACGAGTTAAGACAGACTAGACGCTGAACTACACCGGCAATTAATAACAAAATACAACCTGAACCTTAGTCATAATGCAAAAACATACCAGAATAACTGAAAACACAGATTCCCATAATTCAAAAATAAACCAAAGCATAAGGAACTCAAAATGCTGGGTCGATCCGACCCAGGACCGTGACATTATGGGCCAAACTGTACAATAAAAAGGTGTTTGTGAAAAACCCAAAACAAATTTTGTGTCTGCCTGATTTTCACTGATGAACTTTATTTTGCAGCTACCAAACACAACAGTGAGCAGAAAGACTAAAGAAAAAGTCAAGATTCAGTTTAGAAAAGAGAAAAACTAAAGCAAAACAAGCAACATTATGTGCTTTAAGGTGCAAATTTGAGAGGTATACCAGGGAATCAGGTACTGATTGAAGCCTTTCTTTTTCAGAAGAGCTACAGTATCCAGAGTTGTACGTAGTGAAGAAGTAGCGTTCAGCTAGCTACACTGCACTGTTGGCACAACAAGATTTTTAATCTTATTTTAAGACAGAGTCACACAAAAATAAGCACTGATTTTCAATAATCCTTTAAATAAATGACAAAAGAACCCCAGTGCAATTCAACATAGGTTTTTATTCATTGTTGGTTCATTTTCAATTCATCCTTTATGGCAGTTGTAGCTGCTGGTTAAGGAGCAGCTTATCGTATAGCAGCAAGAAGCAAAGCAAGGAGCGTTGAATTCTGCAGAAGTGCTGGATTCTGTAGAAGAGGTAGTAGCAGGGTAAGACGATTTAGGGAAGTCCCAGTATTCTGCAAGAGAATCAGTAATATATATTATTACATGTGATAATGCATTCTCTGGTGAATGACTTCTTAGAGATATGTAAATATCAGAGAGTCAAGTGTCTAATGTTCAAACCTAGAAAGACAAACATGAGACTCACCCGCTCCCTAGATGAAGAACGTGCATCGCGCTCGTGTGCTGAGTCATTCTGTTTAAAAACAAACATGCAAATGAATTGTTTGGATATGATATGATAGGAGCACTGACACAGTCTCTGGTTACACAGTTACACACACAGTGCAAGATATATTCATATATTACAGATAACATCACTAGCACAGTCTACAGTCATATTACACTTACAGGATTTGCCAGAGCAAGGCTCAGCAGGCATCCAAGCAGAAACACAACCTTGATCATGGTTTAGTGATTTCACCTGTTAACAATATTTCAGATGAGATGTGGTC
>NW_024386792.1:7284241-7341622 GCF_900408965.1 Simochromis diagramma | reverse complement strand
GTGGTCAAGAACCAAACGTTCCGATGCTATAATCAATCACCAGCACCAACATGTAATACTGAAAACACGAGCAAGAGCGCATCAATGAACGTAGTATTGTTTACATTGATGAGGAATAGTGTTACCGTGCGAGGTATGCTGTTCATCAACTCGATCAGCAACCATGTGGCTCAGAGATGTGTATATGTGGTAATCAGGGTCCCCCTGGTGCCAATGGAGCACTGCACCCTCGCTCTTCTTCAGGAGTGCGATGCTGACAAAGACAAACTGGTATCATTTAAGGAGTGGATCACCTGTTTTGATATCAGGAATGGTGAGAGGTTCATCGTTTCTTATATTTGTGAGAAACCTTCCCATAAATGATGTAGTATGTTCATGGTCAAGGCCTATATAATTGCATAGATAGTAGAGGTTTCAGAAATGTGATGCTCCAATCTGAATATATCTTCCAAGATTTAAGATGAAAACCAAGCATGTTGCTCTAAAATATGTTCAGAATTTGATGTTTTCTGGTACTGTTAGTTGATCATTTAAATGCAAACTCTAACTCTTTGTAACTTGTCTCTCTGCAGAGGACATGGATGCCAACCTGCTTTTCTGAGCTTCGCTTTGTTCCTCATCTACTACATAAGCTTGCAAAAGCTGCTCCAGTGTTGTAGCTTGAACATCTGGCTGTTGAAGTTCTGTCTATTCAAAATGATACAGTACACGCTCTGACAAGTACAGATGAAACAAACCCATGTTACCCCCGCTATAAACAAAGCTTTGTGTAAGGCTAAGCATGGACATTTAAATCACTGATCTGTAATTTAGACTGAGCTGCTAGAACCGTCTATTAGAAGAAAGAAGTAGTTATTTTTTTGCTGGCTGTGTTCAAAATCTTTACTACAATGCATTCCAAACTGGGGCAAAGTTATTGCAGCTTGATGGTAGAAAAACATTGTGCAGTACACAGTGCCAGGTAGTACCACAATTAGTAGCAGACAATTGCAGATTCCTGTTTGATACTAGCAAATGTAAAAGCACCTGTATTGGCTACTTAGTAGCAAATGTGTACATGTTTGTCCTCATATTATGTTTCCTTACACTCCTAACTAAAGGCAAGAACAGCAAAGAAATTCACAATTTCAGAATATTTCAGTAAACTCTGTTGCTTATTGATGTTTGTGCTGAAATAAAGTCTCCTACAAAAAGACTGGTAAATATCATTTCATGTTCTGATATCTTTTCTTCATTCCTTTTCTTTTTTGCGTGTGTTTGTGTTACTTCATGAGATGAATAGCTCTTCAACAATGGTTTTTAAGAATGCAAGTCACTGGTAGTTGATTTTGGTTTGCCGCTTGATCCTAAATAATGGCCTGCTGTAAGGCGACAAAGCAAAAAATAACCTGCTGCTTGGTCATGATGATTACGGCATCTCGTTTTATGAGATAAAGCATTCTGATTGGACCTTTTCTGGTGATCGCCGAGTCTGACGCCTTCTATATAAGTAAAGAAAGCGGCGCTTCACCTGCTGATCATCTGCTGCTTGCACTGAGCTAAAACATGTACTGCATGCTGTGGGTTATCTTTCAGAGCCTGGCCCTCGTGGTGGAGAGTGGTGTGTCTTCAGGGAGTGCTGAGGCACTTGCCAATAGGGGAGTGAAGAACAATGGAGGACCAGGAGCTGCCAACGGTGCAAACGCTGGGGCTCAAAATGGGGTTCCACTGACTGGTCAGCCCTTTGTGGCACAAGTAGTCCAAGTTGGTAATACTTTGTTTATCCAGCCACTTGGGAACCCTGTAGGTCAGGCTCCACCACAACAACTAATTCCAGTTGCAGTTCTCCCACAAGGTGGAGCTTTTCTCATGGGCCAGGCAGGAGGAGCCACCATGAATCTGCAAGGGCCAGGGACGCAGCAAGCTGGAGGTGGGCTGTTTGCAGTGCTGCCACAGAGAAATGTCGGCGGAGGGCCTCAGAATGTTGTGTTGACCCCTGGCCAAGTGCAGCTGATGTCAGCAGTCGGGCCAAATAACCCACAACCCTTGGGCGGTGTTGTTGGTGCTGCAAAGCCGAGCGGCAAGCTGAGGTTTCGGCGGTCAGGTCGCAGCTCGCCTCAGGAGGACGCAGTCTCCGGTGATGAAGACTACGCCAGCTGAAGATGAGGAAGAATGCTCTGGGGTAGACACTGAGGAGAAGCAAGTGGAATGAGACGAAGCATTTTTCACAGATTCATTGCTAAACACTGATTGTGGTTCTCCTTAATACCTGTTGACACTTACTGTTGTAGATCACTTGTAACTAATGACCAATAAATGATTGAACTCCTATTGCACAAAACAAATCTGTCAAGTCTGTCTTGAACAAAACACTGAATAAATTCAGCAGGGTCATGGGTGTTGCCTCCATCTGATGGCTGTTATTTTCATATAAGAGGCTGATAAAAAATACACACAGCCTTCTGTTACAATACACAGCTTCAAGCTACTTCCAGATGGTCTCTCTTGAACATTTGAAAACCATAAATCCGTCACATCAGCATGAAATTCCTGGCACAGCTTGTTTTCTTTTGGAAAAAAAACCAGTACCTAAAATATAAATCAGATGAACAACTGCATTCGCATTAGAGAGAACCTTTTGTCCTTTAAAACTGAAAACAGAAAAAATAGTTTCTTAATTGTAACTGCATGACAGTGTGTAATTAGCTCCAGACCAAACTTCCACAGAGGGTGTTTACCTGGTCTGCTGTCAGCTGCAGAGTCAGCAAAAGGAAAAACATTCCCAGACGGCTTTGGTATATGACAGAGTAACCATCCAACCAAACAGTAATGTATGTAATGGCTCTGAACATGTGCTCGTGAAACAAGCTATAGGCTTTCTGTTTTCATTTTCTTGTTAAATTTCAGAATTTTATTAATGATTAACTGATTTCCCGAGGGCCACTGTGAGTGAGTGTGTACATTGGTTGAGAGTGTGGCGTGTGGGTAGGGCAAATAAAAAGTTTGTCACTGTTATAAAGTCATCACAAATTACAGTAAGGCACCCAGCCATGTCTGAGGCACTTATTTTAACTTTTAATTATAAAACAGCAGCAGGCAACATGCCATTTATACCTCTAGACATGAATCAAATCACAAGAGGCCATTTATGCCCGGGTGTTTTCATGAAGTCACAAACATCTTCTCATAAACAGTCGCATGCAGCTTGACACAGTAAGGTGAAAATGTTCGATTAAAATTTAACACTATAACGTATTCTTTTAGATACATGTGGTTCTGATACCTCTACATCATCAGCGTGATTTAAAAAAAACAATCCCTAAACCCAAATTTGTACTTCTTTTTGTTTAAAACACATCAACTGTGACCAACAAATTGCACAAAAATGCTGGACGCAGCAAAAAATGATACAAATTAAAACTCATACATGCAAATTGATATTTTATTTCTTTCAAAATAAAAAGAAGGTTCAATAAACACTCTAGTTTAGAAACAATTAGAATTTTCTGGCAATTATGTTTGTTGTTCAGGCTTAATGGGTAACGCCTGAACACAAACACACACATGCACATATTTTTTACAGTGTGATCTACAAAAGCTCTTGATGACTATGATGTCAGTTGTTGCCTCTTGTAACCCACAACCCACAACATTAACGAGGTCCATGCTGGGTTTAAGTCAGCTTCCAGAAGCCTCTAGAAACCCTTCCCGCGACAATGAATCACTGCGTTATTTTTTTGTGGTCACTCAGCTCTGTCAAGAACAATGTCAGTGTGTCAACTGGCTGAAGTTTCTTTTGAAAACAGGGACTTTGCTGCATTACATTTCTTTAAATCTTTGTATTGTAGAGAAACCATAGATGCCATATTGCAACTTCCCATGACACGCAGGTGACAAATATAGCATGTGAATATAGGCAGTGTTCTCCTCTCTAATTGGCTCATAATAATCTCTTGACTGATAAAAGGCGTCTTTGAAACAGAGAGTTACTGTCAGCTTTCTGGGCACGTAACAGTTGAAGCCAGAGCAAAACGTGCAAGGTCTGTGTTGTTTTACACGATTCAAGGTGCAAAATGAAGCTTTTTCTCTTCGCAGCATTTGTAGCAACCCTCAGCTATGTGAGTAGTCAATCTATCTATCCATCTATCCATATGTGTATATATCTATACTAATGTGTATATCTCATCTAAATTTATTTCAGGTCAATGCAGGCAAGGTAAGCTACAGTCAGACTATGGATGTATGCATACTTTGCACAATAATCGAAATTAGGCCACAGGCAATAAGTCTTTTTCCTGCTCCATGCAGACTGCAAGGCTGCTGGCAGCTATGAATGCAGGGATGTTGAATGGAGGACTCTTAAATGGAGGACTCTTAAATGGAGGACTCTTAAATGGAGCAAACCCTGGGATGCTGGTTGGTGGTCTGAATCCACCCATTGTTGCTGGCGGTGGAGCAGGCGTTATAGGGCAGCCCCCAGGTTTGCTCAGGTCAGTCCACTGGATTTAAGTTTGAGCGACAATGTGACTTTTCACCGATATTTGCAGTGAATCTAAGTAACACTTATTTTTCCTTCTCACAGTTTGTTCCTCGAGTTCCTGCTTTTGTCGTTCCAGCTCAGGTCGGCAATGTGTACCCCTTCCCTGCTGTCCCTGCAGTCAATGCGGTTAGTGAGGCACTTACTGTTGTGGTGTTAACAACACAACTTGTTGCAGGTTTAAGAGCATCATCTGTCTTGCTTCTCTAGTACCAGGTTCCTTTCATGGGAGTACCCCAAATGGCACCAATGAATGCTCCTCAGCAACCTGCGATGGTAATCAACCTTTACCTTCAGTGTGTCAGTGGTTATTGTTTGCAGAAATGTTACATTTCCTGTTTTTGTTTAGGGGAACCCTGCTGGTGCTGCTCCACAGCAGCTTCCAGTTCAGCCTGATCCTCTCGGAAGATTCAGGGTAGGAAACAATGAATCTTTTTTCTCAAAGGCTGTGCAATATGAATGAAAACTACACTGGATAAATGTTGCTCTGTGACTCCACAGCGCCAGATTATAAAAGCGGAAAACACCGTGAAGGTGAGACTGCGCAAAATAAACCATAAAAAGTTTTTTAAAAGTTACTCACAGTTTGCAAAAACCATATTCTGCTAGAAAAATTACTATTTTTTCTCTTATTATTTTCTCAGATTCCTTCTTCCACTCCTTCTGCATCACCAACAGCAGCACCCTGCAACAAGGATATTTAAGCTGACACCATTACTGTAACATTAGCTTTGAATTGAATCTACAAGAAATATTGAATATTATAACAATAAAAGTAAACTCCTGTGATTATTCATAAATTGATTACTTTTGTTAAAGTGGTTTGTTACAGTGTGTTCACTTTCTAATAAAATTAATCATACTCTAAATAAAATTTGTCTTGTATGAGTTTTATGCCGTAGACCATCAGTGGATCTGTGCTGCCATCTAAAGGACATATATGTTTCATAAAACTACAACTCTAGATAGATAGTGAAGCGGACATCCATAAAATGTTATCAAAAATAATATAAAATAAGATTTTTTAAAAAGATCAAAATAACAAAAATGACTACCAACCCACTTGCCACTAATTCCATTGATAAAGATAATACAGATATACTGAAGTCAAGGAGAATGAGTGAACACACATGATACAGCAAACATGATGCAGTTCTGAAGTTTTTTCAAACAGCTCCTCCTACAGCTTTTCAGCTTTACAGACATACAGAGACAGTTATGTCTCTGCACTATCAGCAAATTCCCAGAACTTAGAACACAAGATGTGCTGGTGTGGCATAAAAAAAGTGTTAGTTACTGGCATTATGTACAGGTGCGCATAAAACTGATGATGGTTCAGTTCAAGCAAGCTGCTTCACTTTCAGGATTGTGCAAGTTTGTTCACAGTCACACTGGTGTGGCCAAATGAATAAAACGGAGCCATTTGAACCATGCAAATGGATTGGATTGCAATTATGTCGCGCTTTAATATAATTCTTTACAAAACAAGTGATATTCACACCCACTTTTATTCTGTGCACACACAGAAATGGGTCCATGAGGGGAAATTTAGGGTTCTGAATCTCTCCCAAGGACACTTTAACATGTGAGATTTCACCAGGCACATTTGAAGACTTCTTTAACTGTAATAAAAATATTAGTGAGCACAATGTATAAATAAATAGGCTGGTATAATGGCTGGTGTAAGCGAAACCTGGTGAACATAACACTGAGTACACTCAACCATTAGTACAAACGATTCACCAATTAGATGCCAACATCAGACTGAGTGGGATGTGACAAATGTTTGAATATATGCTCAAACTTTCTGCTTTTCTTTTTTTTCTCATGACATGCAAAAGTTCCTTTTGGAATTATAATAATTATGCAATGCAGTGTTACACTTTACACAAGCTTTTCTTACTTTAAGAGATCACAGAACCAAAGTGAAGAATGTACACAGTACACCTGGACGCTACAGTGATGACCTCAACATGCAGCTCTGGTGATTTTGTAATTTCTGTATTTGCATAAAGTTTTAAACTGAGATTATTTGGACTCTTTTTAACAACTTGAAACAGAATGTGTCATGGTATTTAGAGACATGACTTACACCTAATTACACACTTACCTGCTCTGTGTTGTAAGTGTCTGAGTCTGTTGCCATGAGAAATGTCTGTCACACTGACCGCATATTGTTTGGATGGGTCGGTGGTGGACTATATCAGCTCAGATGGGAGGAATTTAAACGTGATGCAGAGAAGGTCGGGAGGCAGACGCAGAAAGAGGACACAGAACCAGAGGAAAGGTAACATGAGCTTTTGGTGCTCGTTGCTTCTGTGGATATATTCTTTGTGAAATGTATGTGATTGTATGATGCTCAGCAAACTTTTGTCTGTACACACTGCAGGACATCATGAAGCTGCACACTGCTCTACTGCTGATTTGTCTGTTTAGGACAAGCTTTGCTCTGCCAGTAAGTTATAGCTTTATAGTGTATCTACATAAAGTGCTGTGTTAAACATCACATTTTATGTTTTGACAGCTGTTTCTTTGACAATAGGTCCAGATTGGAATTATTGCGAGCAATAGCAATGAGGTAATGAGCTTCTAAAGCCTTTCTATGTGTTGGGCAGCTAAAGAAACAACATTAGTCATAATAATTCTGCTCTTCTTGTATATTCAGATCCTGAGACTGAATGCATTAGCTCTTGCAGCTATGGGACAAGCGCAGGTATGCATCGTGCTTATGAGATGCCAATTACCATGCAGCTCTTTGTTGCCTTGACTAACTCTGTGCCTTCTCCAGTAAAATGTTAAAATATCTGCATTAAAAAAAACAAACAAAAACATTGATGTTGACATGAGCAGACACTCTTTCTGCAGGGCTCTTCAATATTGCCCCAGTTTGTGCTGCAGCAGCAGCAGCCTGAGGTGCTGCTTACCCCACAGGTGGTGAACTTAAACCCTCAAGTGGCAGGCCCTTTTGGTCCACAGGGACCCCAACTACTGGTCCCCAACCAGGGAAACCAGTTTACACCCATGTTTTTCCCCAACGGTCAACAAGAGCAGCTTGGACCTCAACCGGACCCCAACAATCCTAACATTCCTCAGCAGGCACAAAACCCTATGCAGGTAGAATATGGCAGGCTAAAAACACATTTCTGTTTTTATCATTGATTTGTGATGTGATTGGATGTGCTGAAATTTATTTTCCATCTAAAAATTAGAAATTAACCATTCCTTTTAAACTTTTATTTTCAGATGTTTCCACAGTTTCAGTATCCATCTTACAGATTTCCTCAATTTCATAGGCCTCAGGTATGAAATCAAACATCCTGCCCTCTTTGCAAGAGTTAATACATTTATTTACATGCTCAGTGGAGATTTAAATTGTTTCTGTCGTCCACAGGGTTTCCCTTACTTTGTACCAGCTTATGGCTATCCCCAGCAGAGGAATAATGCAGGGCTGCAGCCCAACAACGGTCAGCAGAACCTGGAAAGAACGACACAGAGACCACAGCTCCCTCTGCAGGTCAGACATGATAAATACAAGCTGGAGTACAGAAACTTTGAGGAATAATATTTTATTAAAACCAGGAGAAGTTATGTGGTCACAGTTGCTCCAAGACAGTAAGGACAGTAGCAAAAAGGTTAAAGTACCAAGAGTATTAAATAATACAATATCTATCTATCTATCTATCTATCTATCTATCTATCTATCTATCTATCTATCTAAAATAAATATAATAAAATTGTTTTCTCTGGAAAAGGACATGCAGATATTAAGGGTGTACAACTATTGCAGTGTCTGCTTGTACTTAAATCATTCTAATGTTTCTACTCTTACTATAAGCATCTTAGGGAAAACTGGACCAACATTTTTACCTGATATAAGACCAAACACATCTTCTCACTCTACTGACTTTGCACAGATGTATTCAGCAAAAACAGCCACTAGTAAAACAAACCAAAATGATGGAAAATGCTGCTCCAAGCATCTGTACTACTTTGAAGTTTAAGACCTACAGACAATGATGAGTCTAAGGCAAGGCTTGATGATAATAACATAGCTGCAGATGAATCATGACTGTGTGGGTACATTAGCTGTTATGCAATGACTGCTGTCTGGCATACTGACCACACTGTCAGTCTGTCTTAGCAGATAACTGCTGAATTCATGCCAGCGCAGTGGCACATCAGCACTTCAGTGCTGGGTGACAACTCACACATGTAATTATTTATCAGTGCAACTTATGTAAGTTTATTTTGTTTCATGGCAGAGCTCATTTCCTGCTACTTTTATGCAAATGATGCATATAATTCATTGACAGTTTAATGGGTATTTAAAAAAAAATAATGCTGCTACTTAATTACTGTTTATGGCATGTTCTGCTATGACTTTTGAAGCTTGTAATCTAATGTTTATGCTTATCATCTAATTTCAGCAGGCTTCCAAGCCAAAGCCACAGACAGAACATGTGAGTGTTCTCTGCTATTTATTTCACCTAAATTAAACATTAGAATAAAAAAAAAAAGAAGACATTTTGTTTAACTGCTTCATGTTTGTACTTTGCTCTGTGACAGACATGGCCACTGGGGTCAAAGAAAGAGTCTGCCACAGTTCCTCCTGATCCTCGTGGTGATGCATCTGGCCCTGGGGTTGATGAGGTATGATTTTTATACAAGTACAGACCCTTTAAAGGCTTCACATGCACAGGAATTAATGCATGTTGCATATTCATAGAGTCCTTCATTGATGTCATTTGGGAAATTTGATTTTCAGTAATATACCTTTTTCTAATTTCTCTAGGGCCAGGTTAACTTCCCATTCCTGTTTGAGCCTTAGATGTCACAGCCGTAAGATCATTAGGCAACAAATGAGATACTCTGTATTTGGCCACAGCCTGACTGAAACTTGCAGAAATTCTACTGTTTTTTTTCCCCAGTGCTTTCATACCATGTTAAATAAAGACGTTTGTCAGATAAATTTGTGTCAGAAAGTTCATTGTTGTACACAGAAATAAAAGCTTGAATTGCAGGAATAATGTTCTGAATATATCACAAATAACAAAGATTTAAAAAAAGTTAACAATCAAACTTTTTTGTAAGGAAAATGCAAAACAAGCAACATAGTTAATATTAGTCAGTAAATTCTGAGTCAGGTTCTGTTCTAAGGTCTAAGGTCTAAGATAGCAAAATTGTTTGATAAGATGCACATTGTGACAGAAAGCCTTGGTGAATGGCAGCATGAGAACAAGAGAACTAATTCAGTGAGATGCCATCTATCCATTTTCACCATGGCTTATCCAACTAGGACCATTATGGGGTGTCGAGAAAGGTGGGATCGCAAGACAGTGAAGTGCAGTGGTTTACCTTTCATTACATCTGAGAAAGGACTTATCAACTAGCCTTTTAGGTACAAAATGACTAAAGAGTGCGATCACAGAGTTTATCTATGTGCTTTTGCAAAATGTAAATAGTCTATATTCTTGATCAAATATATAAAAATGTAAGTCTGATTAATGTGATTAATGAGAAATGCAGTTTGAGTAGTGAAATGTTTCTAACACCTGACTTTCTGGCCTTTTACTGTTTTTTTTCTGTGTGTGTGTTTCTGGGCTGGGATTGTTTGAACCAGTGGGGAATGCAAACATGGCACACAGCCCAGATCTTGTCTGAGGCTATTAGTGTTCGGTCAAAATGACTAAGGAAACATTCAGAGAATGTCTGATTTTGACATGTATAATTGAATAAAATAAGCTAGAGGTAGAGGAAAAAAACAAAAACAAAGGCAAAGACAAACAGAGGCAAAGAATAAATGATAACCTAAAATGGGAACAGTTAGAACTAGACATGAACATGAACATAAATCTGAACAGGAGCATGCAAAAACAAAGACGTGAGGAAACCATAACAGGAGCATGAAAAACCTGAGACCTGAAGTGACATAAAATCTATAGCCATGAGACGAGATAAACAAATGACCCAACACTGAACAAAGGGAAACAGAGGACCTAAATACACAGAAAGGTAATGAGGAAAGGGGAACACCTGGGGAACACAGCTGACACAAATGAACATGACGCCACAGGGGAAGCAAAACTAAATACACTGAACATGGAAACATGAGACTGCTTAAAATAAAACAAGAAACATAATGAGATGAAGACTGTGACAACATGAGCTTGACAATAGGACATGAAAAAAAACACAGACATGAAACACATGACAGACTGGGGAGATGGAAAGGAACGGAACATAAGGAGGATGAGGCATGGGCATAACTAAAAGTCATGCATTGAGGACAAGACAGACTTACACAGGAAACTGGAAATTACAACTAAACAAGGAAGCATGGTGATAACATTAACTAGACTAAAGCCTCACTAAGTCATACAGCTACAGCTAATGCTATTGTGATTAATAAACACAGAGGTTTGAAGAGAAAAAGTGAGGAAAAGTACTCTTTTAAATTAGTTAAAAGGTATCATGTTATAAATGGATGTTCATGTGAGATTGAGACAATTGAAGTAAAATGCTATAAAATGAATGAAACATCAAGGGAAATGAATTCATATGTAACTGAACATTCATATGTGATGGAATTACTAATAAGTTGTATTAAGTACAAAAGGCAGGGTAGACATCCTGAGGATAGAGGCAGTTAGAACTGGGTGAGTCCCCTCACCCATCGTCCTCATCCAAGCTCTGCACTACTGGGTAATACTCATATTATCAAAGACTGGACTTTTTCAACAAAGAGCCGATCCAGACTTCCTGTATTCATTGCTGGTTCCACAGATTGACAGATGTAGCCTTTCTGTGGGCTATGTGAGGTCTTTTTGCACCATACTGTTGATGAATCAGACACTAGAAGTATTTTCTACTTCTCTTAATAAGACTATCAAGCTATCAGGTAGCTGTGAAGACCTTACATTGGATTTAGGGTTCCTGGTGCCTGTTCTCTGTATGTCCTAGAAAATATGCACAATAAACTGGATGAACCAGGATCAGTTTATCCTGGTAATGCTGATTTATTTATTTTCTGAAGCCAGGAGGACGGATGAAAGGGGAGGGGGCAAAGTTTCCCCATAGAGGAGTATGAGTATTTTTACTAAGAAGACTCTCATTAAAGATGACGCCACAAAAACAACCAAAAGTTAAATGAGTTTTTTAAAAATAATTTCTTTGACAGCACTGCACCAACAATTAAAATGTAACAGCCCAATATAACATTAATATGTTTTAGAAAAAATTAAAGTGAAGGACAATATACATTATTAGGTATTGCTTCCTAGTAATGAATTGGACCTACCTTTGTCTTCACAACTGCTTTAAATCTTTACGGTGCAGATTCCACACAGTGCTGGAAATATTCCTGAGAGTATTTGGTCCACACTGCCATGATAGCATCACAAAATTACCGCACATTTGGTTGCACATCAGTGATGTGAATCTTCCATTCCACCACATCTCAAAGGTGCTCTATAGGATAGAGATGACCCTTTTTTATGACTAGAGATGTTGTTAAACATTTCTAACCAGGAAGTCACGTATACAGAGACACACACACATACACACGCACACACATACACATTCACTCACATGCTCGCAACTTTTACAACACACCATATGGGTTTTACAATGGGGTGTTTCTGTAGCTGTTGTCACTGAATAAAAGGCTGCTAGGGGACGCTGGGCTGAGCTCAGGTGCGGAGTTTGAAGTTCTGGATCCTGACCGGACCGGCTTCTCTTGGAAGTTAAAATGGACTAAGCTCTGAGTGTCTTGCTTCATTCATGGGGATAAGTCTCTGAGTCAGCGAGGCCTGCGAGTGCAGACCTAACAGGGGGACACTACCACAGGGCTTAAATCTGGGACTCTCCACCATTTGACCCTAGAACTAAAGAAGCTTCTTGGATTAGAGGTAAAACGTCTTCAAGCAACTTAAAGAAGTCCAGACACTTTTCTTTCCAAGCTCCTTGGACTACGATGTCCTGGATGACTGAGAACCTTCACAGACTCAAAAATCGACATCGATGTGCCTTATGTATGAATTCTGGTTGTGCTTACTGACCTTGAACCAATTTTATGTGGTACACGGCGCTCAAAAATCTGTCCAAAAAACTTTGGTAAGCTACAAAGTCGCACAACTTGGTGGATTGTTGGAGCATTACGGCTACCGTAGTCAGGAGCCTCGCAGAGTAATCTGGGTCCAAAACTCTGTCTGCTTCAGGTCCCAAAGTCAAACGAACACTGCAGCTCCACTGAGAGTTAAAAACTGTCTAAATTATTTAATCTTTAATATCATGATCAGCATTGTTGCTTAACCAGGTGTAACAATTAAGTTTAACATCCAGGTGTCCATGAAAACAGAATTTATTAAATTAACGGAGCTAGAAGTTAGCAGAAAGTTAGCTTGCTAGTTTCCACCCAAACATGCTATAGCATGTTCTGACTGAGAGATTTCTGAAAAAATTCAAACGTACTGCTCTGCTATCACTTCCAACATAAATGAAGAGAGAAAACTAAACAGCAGTGATGTTTGTGCGGTTACTAAGTTGGACTAGCTGGTACTGGTTTTATTTTGTTGTATTTAGCTGCAACACCTTAAAGGCCAGTTCATGAAAGTCTTGTTGGACATAAACCAGTCCGTGGTGCAAAAAAGGTTGTGGACCGCTGCTGTAAATGGACCAAACTTCAGTCAGGAGAACAACTGAGATAATCCATCCACAATACAAGGTTAGTCATTAATATACTACAACAACATGGGAATAGAGCAGCTGTGAGAGAATTCAACATTAATGAATCAATGGTACAGAAATGGAGAAAGCAAGAAGAATGAGTTGAGTAAAGTTTGACTTATCTGACTGTTTTGTTTCGCTTAATGCGCCTTATAATCCAGTACGCCTTATGTATAAAACAGACCCATTCATTGACAGCACGCCTTATAAGCCGGTGTGCCTTATGGTCAGAAAAATACGGTAAGTGAAATCAACTAATATAATGAATACAATTTAACATACTGTTGCAATCTTCAGCATATCCAATGCAACATTAATTATCTAATATATTCTTTAATATTGAGCACAAGCAAAAGCTTAATAAAGACATGAGAACAAGCAAAGTAAAATACAAAAATATTTTTTAAGCCAATCTGGTGATATCATGTGTTGATACTTGTATCAGACATATTAAGAAACACATATTTCCTAATGATTCTAACAGCCCCTCTTGCAGTAAAACAATAATTGCTATTTTGGACTTAATGCCTTACCATTGTCTTCTCTGTGGTTTTAGTTACGACTACAGTTTGACAAGGTGTTTGCTAATACCTAAGTAGGTTTAACTGTTTAAACTTGATTGACTAGCTTGATTCATAACGGCAATTAATTCCCTGAAATCCTGTAATCTTTTCATTATGTTCATATTTCAGTCTAAGAAAATGCATTATTCTGATGCAGGTGAATATAAAATAAGTGCAACATATTCACATGATAATTTTAATGATGATATTTAAAACAAACAAAACAACAAGAATAACTTAGTAAAAAGTACCAGTCATAATGAATGACCTTTAATATATTACACCTTTTCACATTTTCACATTATGTTCTCAACAAATAAGGACAAAAAGTATTGTCTCTTAAGCAATAACTATCATATTCAGTTTAATTTCATAATTTCCTTAGGGATTAATAAAGTATTCTGATTGTTTACTATCGCAATTGGGTTTTTTTTCATTTACATACTGAACAAGAAGAGAAGATTTTAATTCACAGCATACCTTTTTAAACATGCTTGAGTCCATACTGTACTGCTCTAATTTCAAACAACCTCTGAATACAGTTTGGCAGTAGATTACTCTGTGCTTTTCTTCATTTTCAGTGCAATATTTGAGCACAAACTTGAACAATTTCAGGGTGTGTTGTTTAATTACTGACTGACAGTTTGGTTCCTAATCTGATCCAGTTATAATTCATATGGCATAGTGTTTTTTTTTTTTTTTCTTTTTGTTTACCCTGTCTGGGTGCTGACAAGATTATTATGTGGTTTCTGGCTCTAATCATTAGTTACACCTTGGGACATTTCTTAACAAAGGTGCTCTGGTAGCTGTATATAAGAAGAGCTCAACTTTCCGAATATCACTACAACAACTTCCTTCACTCTGAGACTGACTGCTGCAGCAGTGGACTAGACGTAATTACATGAGTCTTTGTTGTCAAATTTTTCTTTGCCAGGATAGGATTAACTGTGGTATTGTGATTGTTTAATTAACTTATTTGATTTGATTAAATCTTTATTACCATTTTTATTTCAACAGGTACGATCACTGAAACCATGCTGAAGGTAGCATTTGTGCTTGGATGCCTCCTGAGCCTCACTTTGACTCAACCTGTAAGTCTGACATTATCACATATTTTTACGTATTTATTTGCACTTATGCATTCAGATACCATTAATAATACTGTAATACAATAAAATGAAGGCAGTATTGAACTTGATCATTGTCTACAGATGGGTATGGCGCGCAAAAGACTTGTGCGCTCAAGCTCTGAATCTTACTCTGGGTCAGGGGTGAGTGCTTTTCTTATTTTTTTTTCCATTACAAAATGGCAAATGATTTTTGATGCACAAGTCAGAGTACTGTGATTTGAATTACATTGTGGATTATTGCCTCCTAAATATCTAAGTTTTTAGTTTTACAGATGTAACGTTTCTCTGCATTTGATAATAAATATTTTTATTTGTGGTTTTTCAGGAAGCCAATCAACTGCCACAGTTAAACAATCAACAGCTGCAGCTACTCATACAATTACTACTTGCCAGCCTAGCAACAACCACTACTAGAGCTCCAACCACTACAACAGCTGCAACCACCCCTCGTCCGGCTGTAACTGGTTAAAAACTGGCATTTAACTATTGAATGAAAGTTAGCATGCAGTGCAACTGTCAATTTGTGATATTTTAATGAGAAAACGTAGCAGTGTCTACCAAATAAAATTTATGAATAGAAAATGTGTGTTTTTCTGTTTGTAAGAAATGTAAGTCCCTCAGCTAACCATTATATTCCCCTTTCAATAAAGAGTTTACATCACATGTGATGTGAGCAGCTATTTAGGTGTTTACTAATGAACACTGTTGATCTAAAATAGAGTTTAAATTATGGTACATCAACGATATTACATAATAAACTTTCTTAAGTTTTCTAAAATTGAGTAGACTTCCCTAATATTTAGAAGCTGCTGCCGAGGTTGGTAGCATTAACTTGAAAGTTATATTCCTGGTGGGTTTTTTTCAGTAGGAACATTCATAGTCAAACAGTTTAGCAACGGCGGGTCAAGGGGCAAGTTAGGACATAAAAGTGATAGCCTGTCAGTATGCCTCGTTATTTAAGACCGTTTATATACTGGAAAGAGTTTAAGATTAAGATTTCAGATTCAGATAACATTTTAAATCACCTACATGTGGAGTGGTGGAAATTTACTCACTCCAAAAGTAGCTACCATCCACATCGAAAGGAGATGGCTAAGGCTACATCCACACTAATGCGGTTTTTTTTGTTGGTTTTTTTTTTTTTTGCTTGTCCCGTTTGGCTCTTTTGCCATCAGAATTATTGTCTAAAGGCAAAGAAAGACGCCCAACGGATTTACTTTACCAAATGGACCATCCCAGCCTTGCCGTAATGGTCTATTTCAGACCTTCCCAAAGTGTGGGGCCCGCCCCCTAGGGGGGGCGCAGAGCCATGGCAGGGGGGGCGCTGGATGAAAAGGGGGGGGGGGGGGGAAACAAAACACTTGGACACTGCTAGCACGGGCGCCTACAGAAACGCAAACAGGAGATGAAGCATAGCTGAATATGTTTCCAGACCAACTTCATTCTAAACCAAAGACTAGAAAATATGGTGAAGCATATCTTCCCTTTGGCTTCACCTGCACAAGTGCCGAAGTAGGTCTCCCTGCAGAATTGCTTTTCCCTTCGTTGGGAGCACGCACTTGGCTGTTTAAATCACGGACAAACAGGATCCCACATTCGTGATTTTTAGTTCACAAACACTTCTTGTAATGACTAACTACTCCTGACATTTTGGAGATATATACATACTATACTATACTTTATACAATAAAGTTACAGTGGGATACAAATAATATCAGGCTGATCCTGCCACGATTTGTTCCCTCGGTTCAAATCACGGACAAACAGTATCCCACAGCTGTTTATGTTTTTAAACCTATTTTGCACAGAGAGGCATTTTTTGAAAAATGTATTGATAGCAATGTTGAATATTATTACACAAGAAAAAAAAACAACTACACGTAAAATAATCACATCATGACGCCTCTGCCTTTGTAAATGGAGGGACAGTAACTGCGTGTGCTCGTGCACGCGGGGGGGCCCGAACATTTTTCTTGTAAAACAAAGGGGGGCCCAGCAAAAAATGTTTGGGAACTACTGGTCTATTTGATTCACCTTTTATTGTTTATTTTATTTTCACTTGCTAAATACGGGACAGATTTGACTGGGGAAAAGAAAGGGGAGAAGGAAAGAGGGAAAGAAAAACAGCGGGGAAGAGGGACGGGGAAAAAGGGCAACAAACAAAAACCAACAAAATAAGCAGACAAAAAAATACATATATCAATCACCTGGATCACCTGTTGAGAAAGAAAAAAGAAAACAAGCGGAAGAAAAAAAAAGAGCAATATAATAAACAACATCACAATGATATATGGGAATATAACAGTAAATACTAAATATTAAACATTATTGTGCAGCACGTAAAATCGACAGCGCACAGTGTGCTTTGAGGTAGGAGCCAAAAAGGGTGTCGTTTGTGTGTGTGAGCACCCGTGTGTACACCTGTGAGCATGGACGCGCTTGTTTTTTTAAAAGGTTCCTTCATGTAATGATCTGCTAGAGGGTGTGGGGGGGCCACAGCCCCGTCCTCCAGGGCATGAAGCAGGTATGGAGGAGATCAAAACTCCAGACATCCAGAGGCCCCCAGAACACAAGAGCCCAAGGAAGACCAACAGAGGGGCAGCCACGTCACTGTCCCAGAAAGAGCTGAGGAGAGCCCCAGATGAGGGGTCACTCAGCAGAAACGGCTGTGCCAGAGTGGACCCCACATTCCAGACCCCAATTGGACGGCCAACTCCTCCTCCCAGACCCCCCGCTCCAACAGGCCGCAGAGAACAGGGGTGTGTGAAGACTCCAAACCTCCCTCCGCCCGCTCATGTAGTGTTGATGCATGTGTGTTCTAAGGTGCATTTAAAACCCAGGAGGGCATGGAGCTACCTGCCAGAGAGCAGGTAAGCCCCTCCTGCTAGCCCTCAATGTCTACGTGTATTTAAAATTGAGAGGTGGGCAACGACGCCAGGGGTGAGGTGTACACCCTGATGGTCTTTTGGATTCCGTGTAGCGTGCCCACCCCCAAGATCCTTTAAGTATGTGTTATGAGAGTGTGAGTAATGTGAATGTCTAAGTTGTGGGATAAAATTGAGGCACAGGCAGCCAGAAGGGGACAGAGGGGGGGATGCCTCCCCTGCACCCTGGTGACACACCTTTACCCTAAGGTAATGTTATTCTCATTATATATGCTCCCCCTAGGCTTAATCTTTGAAAAATATAACATTTCTTATCACCTCTATGCCGATGATGTACAAATTTATTTCAATTAGATGATGACGACATTGCTCCTTCGTTGCACTGCTTCCTCGAGTGCATGAGAGAAGTCAGAGAATGGCTTTCAGACAATTCCCTTATCCTGAATTAAAAGAAAACGGAGATTGTGGTGTTTGGCAACAATATCCCTAGGGGCCTATCAGCTGATACCTTTGGTTCCTTTGCCACTTCTTTCTCTGACTCAGTTAGTGACCTAGGTGTCCTGCTGGACAGCTCTTTCAAATTTAACAAACAAGTGTCTTCAGTAATCAAATCTAGCTTTTACCAACTGCGCCTTATTGCTAAGGCTAAGCACTATGTTCCTCATAAAGATCTTGTAAAGCTCATTCATGCTTTTGTGACTTCTAGATTGGATTACTGTAATTCCCTCTACTTTGGTCTTCACTCCGCTCTCCTTCACAGACTTCAGCTTGTCCAGAATGCTGCGGCTCGCCTCCTGACTGGCACTAGAAAGCATGCCTCTATCCCCCCAGTTCTTATTGAGTTGCATTGGTTACCCATAAAATATCGGATTGAATTTAAAATATTGTTGCTCACCTTTAAAATTATAAATAATTTAGCCCCTCGTTATCTTGTCGATCTTCTTAGTCTATATGTCGCTGGGCGAGCCCTCAGGTCTTCAGCCCAATTACTCCTGGCTCAGCCTAGATCTAGACTTAAATCTAGGGGTGACCGTGCTTTTGCCCTGGTTGCACTGAATCTGTGGAACAACCTTCCTATCGCTATCCGTGCGTCAGACTCCGTTTTATCTTTTAAATCCCGTTTAAAAACTCATTTATTCAACATAGCTTTTCCATCTAGTTAGTGTCCCTATTTTATATTTGGTTCAATTTCTTATTTATGTACTTTTATGTTCTGTAATTTCTTGTTTATGTACTTTATCTTTTAGCTATATCTGTTCTTAGTAACTTTGTTCTTATATTCCCTTTTATTGCTGTATAATTAGTGCCCTTAACCAGATGACATATGTGGTACTTTGTTAATAGTCTTTTATTTATTGTCTTAATTTTCCTGTTTTTATTGTAAAGCACTTTGGTGTACCGCTGGTCTTTTAAACGTGCTATACAAATAAAGTTGTATTGTATTGTATTGTATAGGCCCTGCATGTGTGGGTGATTGTGGTGGAGCGGGAAGAGGGAGGCAGCTGGAGATGGGGAGGGAAGGAAGGGAGGGGCAAGTGACCCCTCCCTGGGGCAAGCTCCCCCGCTGACCCAAGTGGCCGCCCCTAAACTCCGCAACCCGCCAGGGAAAGGGGGCCCAGGCCCATCCGGACCAGGGCCCAGTCCAGCAGCGCCGCCTGGCCCCACACACTAATACGTTTTCATTTGAAAACGCATTGTTTTCTCTCCATTTTGGCCTCCCGTCCACACTGAAACGGGATTTTCCCTTAAGGAAAATGCAGCGTTTTCAAAACGCTCTCGAAAATGCATACATTTGAAGACTGTGCTTATTCGTCATAGTGTGGACAGCGAGAACGGAGACTTTCGAAAACAATGACGCATGTTAGTCATGTGATGCAGTCATGTGACCAATTAAACAAAGATAGCGGAGGGCATTATACAGCAGTTGTTTTGTTTGCTCTCAATTTTGACAGCCCTATTAACGATTAATATCAGTTTGTACATGCTTCAGATAGCTTTTCTTCAAATTCTTTAATTCTCACTAGCTTTTGCAACTTTGTACTTTTGTGTTACTTGCAGCAACAACTCCACCTCATTGTTAGTCCATTTAAAAAACTCGGTGCTTTTCCTCGACATTTTGCCGCAATGTTTCAAAGAGCCGGAAAGTAAATAAACGGCAGACAGAAATAAGGCAGGACGAATCTTCTTGTGTTTCACGCATGCGCAGTACTGGAACGTAAGCATTTTCAGCCGTTTCAATGTAGACGCACAACTCTGTGAAAACGACTGAAAACGCTAGTGTGGATGCGGAGCGTTTTCAGACCAAAATGCCGTTTTCAAATCTATCCGGGCTAGTGTGGACGTAGCCCAAGGCTGTCGCCTCCTGAGTAAGGTGTTGCGGCAGGTCATGTCCTGCTGGTTGGAGTGTTAATTTTTACACAGTCAGAAAACATAGAAAGAAGAAATCCTCCTCCTCCACATTTTAAGGTGTGACTGATGATTAGAGACAGAAAGATATCTACTGTGATGAAATCTACTCCCCACTGCTGTGTAATCCATTATTGTAAATTTAAATGCTATTAGCAAACACAGATCTTGAGTGTGATTAAAGTGTTGTGTAGTTTCTTTAACATTTTGAGAGGCCATTTGAGTCTAATAACTGATTAAATGCTGAGTTTAGGATGTCATTTTTAGCATCTACGTGCATGTTCAAATCACCCATAATAATTATCTTTTCTGAGCTGAGCACTAAATCAGATAAAAAGTCTGAGAATTCAGTCCGAATCTCTGTGTAAGGCCCAGGTAGACGATAGATAACAACAAATAAAACTGTTTTTGAGATAGTTAGAGAGATAGATAGATCTAATAATGTCCTGTTACATGACTTTACTGTACAAGGTACAGTGCAGTAGCTTAAGCCCATAATAGCAACTCATTTCCTAAGAGAAAAGTCAGACAGAAATGCAAACTTCACTGGGTGTATACCTTTTAAATGCCTAGGCCACTAAGTCTTTTGATTTTTAATCATAGCCAACTTTTTCATCAGTTTACCTGTCTGACAACACGAGAAGGTGGAGACGTGCATTAAAGTAGTAATATAAAATGTTTTCTGATTGTGTAAAAATTAATAAAGAAAAACCTTAGACAAATCAATTAAACTCTGTTATTTCTGATGTTTGTGATGAAACTAGTGCAACAGTTTCATGTCCAAGTGGGATTTCTGTCTCTAATCATCAGCCACACCTTCTAATGGGGAGGAGGAGGATTTCTTAACAAAGCTGATCCAGTAACTGTATATAAGAAGCACTCAACATCCAGAGCATCACTAAAACAACCTCGTTCACTGTGAGACAGTCTGCTGCAGCTGTACGGATTCAGGCAATTAAATCTTTATTCTCAATATTTTCTGTGTCAGGATTGTCGAAGAGTGTTTTCATTTTGCGTCTTTATTATCCTCATTATCTTTTTCAACATTTACAATCATTGAAACAATGATGAAGGTATTTCTGCTTGTATGCCTCCTGAGCCTCACTATGCCTCAGGCTGTAAGTATCAAATCAAATCAAATCACTTTTATTGTCACATCACATGTGCAGGTACATTGGTACAGCACATGTGAGTGAAATTCTTGTGTGCGAGCTTCACAAGCAACAGAGTTGTGCAAAATACAATAATGTAAACAAGCAAAATACAAGAATGGCTACATCTGAAACTAATAAATATATGTACAATATATAATAGTATATGCATTTCTGGATGTGTATACTAAATATTTTTCTACGTGTGTGTGTGTGTGTGTGTGTGTGTGTGTGTACACATATTTTACAAATTAAATAGAGTAAACAATAAATAAAATATATAAAAATATACAGAGTTGAGACATGTGCAAAACAGTGGCATTACTGTACAGTATGGAGTGCATAATGTTAAAGTTCCAGTAGTGAAGCTGAGGTGTCTATGACGTGTTCAGCAGTCTGATGGCCTGGTGGAAGAAGCTGTCTCTCAGTCTGCTGGTACGGGACCGGATGCTGCAGAACCTCCTTCCTGATGGAAGTAGTCTGAACAGTTTATGGCTGGGGTGACTGGAGTCCTTGATGATCCTCCCCGCTTTCCGCTTTATTATCATTAAGTATTATCATTAGGCATGATTCAATAACATTATAAGGGAAAATATATGCAGATACTATAAGAGTATAAGTATGTACAAGTAATACCATGCTTTTGAATCTTCTACAGATGGACAAGGCACATGAATGCCTGGCCCGCTCTGGCTCCAGTTCAAATGAGGTGAGTGTTTTCTTTATCCTCCACGTTTAAATCACACAGGAGCGTCACTTTCTCTAAAACATTTTCTTTACAGGTGAACAACAATTTTATTGAATTCCTGCAGCTCTAGCTTGCCCTTCTACAACCACTTGCTACAACTACTATAACAGCTGCACCCACTACAACTACAATAGTTGCAGCCACTACATAAAAGGGACACCAAAGATCAAAGAGTGGTTTTAAGCCTTTGCATTTGCATCGAATTTCTGACATAGGCACCATGTTGTGTTTGCCTGTTATGTTTTTGTTTTTTGTTTAAAAATTTTTTAATCATGACTTCTTAATCAGTCTTTATGGTCACTATTGTCTTTAGCTGTCAAATAAAGTTCATATGTGAAAATCATGTAGATTCAGATTTCGTTTTTTGTCTTTTTGTTTTTTCTCTCTCTACAACCTCTGTGTTATTCTAAGTCAAAATTTACACATATTTGGACAATGACACAATTTATATTCCCCCTATGAGCGACAACAGTGAATTTTAAATCAAACAATCAAATGTGATTGAAGTGCAGACTTTCAGCTTTAATTCAAGGAGTTAAACAAATATAGTCCATTAGCACTGAGTGAAAGATTTTAGATTATAATTGGTGTGATGTGTCACACCCAGAAAGATCTGGATTACATCTTGACCTAAATTTTCCTCCTTCAGATCATTTAAAAAGCTTTCAAAGTGAAATGTGTGTTTGTGTGTATATATAAGATGAGTTCTCACTCTGGCTCATCACGACCACAAGCCTTATAAGTGGCTCTGTTTGTTTGAAATATTAAGGTGCTAAAACTAGGGTTGAGTAACTCTTTTTATGATGCTTTGTTGTGATACTCAGAAATCTAAATATCTCACAATTTTTAATATCTCCTTTACCATTAGCTCTGGCCTCTGACAGTGGACTCATCTTTGTGCTTGTCCTGCTAGACCTCAGGACAAGCACAACAGTTCACTGCTGTCGACCATAATATCTTATTCATTTTTGACCAGAATAAGCCATTCAATGGAAATATTAAACACATATGTAGGACTGCTTTCTTCCATTTGCACAATATGTCTATAATTAGAAATATCCTCTCTCAGAGTGAAACTGAAATACTAGTTCATGCATTTATTACTTTTGCGCTGGACTACTGTAATTTGTTATTATCAGGACGTCCTAAAAAAACTCCCTGAAAAGTCTTCAGTTAATTCAAAATGCTGTAGCAAGGGTACTTACAGGAACTAGAAAGAGAGCGCATATTTTTCTTATATTGGCTTCTCTTTATTAGTGCCCTTCTAAATCCAAAATCAAATTCAAAATCTTGCTCGTCTCATACAAAGTGTTAAATAATTAAGTGCCATCTTATCTTATAGAATTGTATCACCTAATTAGAGGACTTCGCTGTTAGACTGCAGGCTTACTTATGGTAAGCTAGCATGTTTTAAAGTAGAATTGGAGGCTGAGCCTTCAGTCTTTCCTGTCTTCCTCCCCTTACCCCAACAGGTTTTGGCAGATGGATGACCCTCCCTGAGTGTGGATTTGCTGGAGGTTTCTTCCTGTAAAAAGGGATTTTTTCCCCCACTGTCGCCATAGTGCTTGCTCAAAGGAGATCATATGATTGCTGGGATTTTCTACTTTTTCTTTGTAGCGTCTGAACCTTATGGTCTAAAGCACCATCCCACATAGCAAAACTGGTATGGCCCGGATCTGGCCCACACAATGTGCTTACACATGACCCACATACCGCAAAGAATTACGGCCCTTTGGTACCCAGATCTGGTTTGCCAGAGGTGGCCCACACATGGGCCAGCACAAAGCCAGTTGCAAACACACTGATGGTCCTGTGCTGGTGTTGCCCCCCTGGTGTGACAGGTGCCCGGGAGGGGTGCGATCCTAGATCCTATAGCTGTGTATTGAAATAAAGAGGCACAGATCATGAACTTGTTTACGTTTCAACTGCAGGATTTATTCTGCTCATCAACAGTGGAACAAATCATTAATCGCCTCTCATAAGAACCAGCAATTCTTTGTAACGTGTGGCATAACAGCTGTCAGCGCATTGTCAAAAGTACAGGAATAACCTTGGCGAGTATACATTAACCATCATAAATATAGATAACATTGGCTCGCAGTGACCAGGTTGCCTCAGCCTTTGTTCCGGTTACACATACATATCACTGCATCAAGAAATACAATGTACTGTAACTCACAGCCCGTGAATAGCAAATAACCATTCATATACAGCACATGAGCAGCTATGCAAGCATTAATTACAGCCTTTGCATCCTGTCTTACTTCAACAAGACATATAGAGAACACACAACTGAGAACGTGCCTTAGCATCGCTACGGTACTTGAAGTGAGCTTCAAGTACCAGTCCATTAGCCTAGCACGATCACGTTCACATCACGATCTCATTCAAAACACAATACTTAAACAGTACTTAACTTATAACGGTATACTTTCATTCACGAGTTCACAACAGTCTTATTGCTTCTACTGTGTTACCTATTAGTCATTTTGAGGACTAGTAACCCACCTGTGTATTGAAATAAAGAGGCACAGATCATGAACTTGTTTACGTTTCAACTGCAGGATTTATTCTGCAGATTTGCCTCCCAGAGGGGGTTTACGCTCCTCCTGGCCGCTATGCGCCACCTAGTGGTATTTTTCAAGTAATGCCATGGAAGACGTAAAGTGTAATTAGAAAAAATACTGATTTAACACTGAACGATATAACAAAGACCAAATTATAACTGGGGTGTTCCCTTTTTTCCTTGTATGAAGACATAAACTGAACTAACATCCCCATAAGTCTTTTTATCTCTTAACTTTTTAACTATTAGTGTAATCCAGATTTACCAGCCACACATTTCAACTTAAACACAGATGTTAACCTTTTACACTCTCCCCTTTTTTTTTTTATATATATGTCTCCTGACTTTTGTCATGTTAAGGGATGTATGTTTCTAGTTACTGTGGTTGAAGGTAACAGGTGTCCAGGTATGGATGTGGGTATGTGAAGTATGGGAGTGGAAGAGTACTGGGAATACCCTGGAGAGGGTATGTGGGCAGGAGAGAGTTCACCCCTGCATTCCATTGCTGGTATGATGGTTGTCCCAGGGTGTTATAGGTGAACATCTCTCTCGGCCTGGCAGTCCGCTGTGATCTCCTCGAAATCTCTATTTCTTCTGGTTGTTTATTCCCATCAACTGTTGGGTTAACTGGTGGCTTGGTACACAGGTCTGGCTCAGTGTGATGTTCGTCTTCCAGGGTGGCGTCCTCCAAAGCTCTGTAGTGTCTCTGTGGTACATTATCGCCCTGTTCTGGGATGTTAGTTTCCTCCACGACAGCAGGGTGGAATTCATGAGCTGCGGCTCTTAGTCTTTGCTCAACCTGGGGATGGTGCACTGTTGGTGGTTGTTCTTTCTCTCTAAATCGCAGCCTGTAACATGGAATCTTTTGGTAAGAGTATTCTTCATCAGAACTGTCTGTGTTTTGGTCATGTGTGTCAACAACTGCCGTTTTCTGTTTTGTTACCTTGTACGGTCTCTCTTCAGGTTGTGAAAGAGGAGTTTCCTCCAGGGGCAGTTCATTTACTGGAAGCAGTAGGTTCCTGTGGAGTACTCACACTGTTTTCGGACCCTTTTCAGGCTGTACTCGGTAAACCGGTCCACTGTTGACTCTTTCCACCACACGGTGCACTACCTGCTCCCAGTAAGCCCGCAGCTTGCCGGGTCCACCTCGTTCTGACAGGTTTCTCACGAGCACTCGGTCACCTGGACAGAGAACAACACCTCTCACTGCACGGTCATATTGTCTCTTGCCCTTAGCAGAGGATTTCTCACTGTTTTTTGCTGCCATTTCATATGCAAAACGCATCTTCTTTTCCCATTTCTGTGCATATGACTGTCGATCCGATGTTTCAGGATTTCTTTTGGGCGGAAACAACAAGTCCACAGGCAAACGTGGAGATCGGCCATATAGAAGAAAAAATGGGGAGAACCCAGTGGCCTCATGCCTTGTACAATTATAGGCATGTATAACATGAGCCAGATGGTCTTTCCACTGAATCTTTTTCTCCTCCTCCAGAGTACGCAACATTTGAAGGAGGGTCCGGTTAAGTCTCTCTACTGGATTGCTTTGCGGGTGATATGGCGTTGTTCGTGAATGACCAATACCAGCCAGCCGTTCTAACCTGCTGAACAAGGTATTCTCAAACTCCCTCCCCTGATCGTGGTGGAGTTTCTCTGGGTATCCAAAGCGAGGGATAAAGTCATGGAATATTTTGTCAGCTGCGGTTTTCCCAGATTTATTCCTTGTTGGATACGCCTGGGCAAAGCGTGTAAAGTGGTCCACAAGAACAAGAATGTACTCATAGCCCTGACTTTGCTCTAGGTGTAGGTAGTCAATACAAAGCAACTCGAGAGGACTGCTGGTGGTTATATGTTCCATCGGAGCTCTTTGGGGAAGATTAGGACGTTTCTGTTTAATACAGACACACCTTTTGTTTACATAGTCCTCTATGTCATCTTGCATGTTGGGCCAGTAAAACCGTTCACGGGCAAGGTGTGTTACTTTATCGGCGCCAACATGACCCATGTCATTGTGAAGTGTTTTCAGCACCAGGGGCTTTAGCTTTTCAGGAAGCACAAGTTGTCGATGCTGACGATTCAGTCGATACAGTATTGCTTCCTCCACCACTAGCTTCTTCCATTCATAAAGCAGCCTTTTCGTTTGTTTGCTCATTTTTCTCTTATCTCTTTCATTAGGAGTCCAGTTTCTGAGCTTTAGCGAAAGCACCTCCTTTATGGCTGTATCATCCTGCTGTGCTGCCTGAATATCTGCAGATGTAATATTGGAAATACTCTCAGGTGGCACAGTGTCTGCATTTCCCCTATTCACCTGTAAAGCTGCTGCCCCGGGCACCTCATCTCCCTGCCTTGCTTTGCTTCCTTGCCATGCTGTGGATACAACCTCTGATGACATAGTCTCTGTGTGATCTGCCATTCTGTCTTGGAGTTTTACTGGGTACCTTGACAGGGTGTCTGCATCTATATTCAGCTTCCCCGGTCTGTATTTGATGTCAAAGTGGAAGTCAGCTAGCTCACCAACCCACCTATGTCCAACGGCGTTTAGTCTGGCAGTGCTCAGAACGTATGTTAAGGGGTTGTTATCAGTGTAGACTGTGAATGTCGGGGCATAATACAAGTAGTCTCGAAACTTATCACAGATGGCCCACTTGAGTGCTAAGAACTCGAGCTTACCAGAGTGAAGGTGATAGTTTCTCTCAGCCGATGTCAGTGTTCTTGAGCCATATCCGATGACACGTAACTTGTTTTCCTGACTCTGGTACAGCACTGCACCTAATCCGTCACCTGATGCGTCTGTGTGTAGAATGAATGGAAGGTTGAAGTTTGGGTATGCTAGGGTGGGTGGAGTCGTCAGCACATCCACAAGTTTAGCCAAAACAGCCTGGTGCTCTGCTGCCCATCTGATGGGTGTTTTTGATGGCAGCTGTCCTTTTTCTTCCTCCTTAGCTCTGCTTTTGTTTCCATTTGTCTCATGTTGATTGTTGTTTTTACCTTTGTCAGGATTGCTAGGTTTCTGGAGAAGTTCAAACAGCGGCTTGGCCAACCAGGAAAAGTCTTGAATGAAGGAGCGATAGTACCCCAGGAATCCCAGCAAGGACTTAACATCTCCAACAGTGTGAGGCACTTTATCTTTCAGAGCCATGACGGCCTCCAAGTCCTTTGGATCAATCTTAACTCCATCTCCTGATACTAAACGTCCAAGATAACGAACCTCTCTTTTGAACAACTCACACTTCGCAGGTCTCAGTTTGATTCCGTGTTCTCTCATGCGGCCCAGAACTTGTCTGAGGTGGTTGACATGTGCCTCAAAGGATGTAGAATAACAAATCAAATCAAATCAAATCACTTTTATTGTCACATCACATGTGCAGGCACACTGGCACAGCACATGCGAGTGAAATTCTTGTGTGCGAGCCCCACAGGCAACAGAGATGTGCCAAACACAACAACACAAACGAGCAAAATACAAGAATGGCCGACCTGAAACTAACTAAACTAAACTGAAACTAACACAACACATCATCAAGATATGGAGCACAGCACTCATCTCTAATTCCGTCCAGCACTCCCTCCATACACCTTTGGAATGCTGCAGGTGCATTTGTCAAACCAAATGTGATTCGAATCCATTCATAAAGCCCCCACGGTGTGCTGAAAGCTGTAAGGTGTCTGGATTCCTCACTTACAAACCCTTGGTGATATGCGCTTCCTTGATCTAATATCGAGAACCATGTGTTACCACCCAGGTTGTCAAGTAAGTCCTGTATGCGCGGCAAGGGATGACGATCTGCGACTGTTTTTTTGTTCAGTCCCCTAAAGTCCACACATAGTCGCAAACTCTGGTCCTTCTTACGGGCACAGACAACTGGAGAGGAGTAAGAGGACACAGATTTGCGGATCCAACCTCTGTCTAGGAGATTCTTTACATAGTCTTTAACCTCCTGGTACAAAGGCTTAGGGATAGAGTTATAGCACTTTTGTACTGGATTGTTGTCGGTTACATTAATCTTCAGCTGCAAGTTGGGTATGCAACCTATGTCTCCCTCCCCTCTAGCAAACACATCAGATTCCTCAAAGAGCATCTGACGCACAACTTCCTGCTGCTGCTGATCAAGATGCTCCAAGTTAACAGGAGGATGCCATTTTTTTGATGTATAAGTCTCTGGGATACTGTTGTGACTGGCTTGGCTACCCTGCGTGGTACGTATATATGTATCAGTACTTGACTGCCCTGACTGCTGATAAGGGGGACCAAAATCTATTGGCCTGCTGTCTATGATTCCTTCTATGCAGCCCAAGGCCATCCTTGGTGGCAAGAAGATATCATGTTTGGTTGAATTGCAGACTGGGATTTTTACAGTCTTAGATGCACCAGGAGGCACATTAACTAAAGCAGGAAATAAATCCAGTCCATCTGGGACATCTCCTTTTAATGCTGGTTCAAATAACATTGTCCCCTCCTCAGGCCAACCCCTGATGTGGCATTTCACTTGACATATTTGGCCACTAGGAACTGTGAGACCTCTCTTTCCTAATCTGATCATCTCATTCCTAGTTTGTTGGCACGTTGGGGTTTCGCTGACAACAGAAACAATTGTTTCAGCTGTATCTCGATGGAGTTTTAATGCCTCTGCTAGCAAATCACTTAAACTGACGCTCCCTGATTTTTCCAGACATTCTAGGATGAGCTCCTCTATCACATTGAAACCTAATAACAGACCATTCACACAGCTCTGACTCACTAACATGGGTACATGTATGGCTACCTGGCCATGTTTTTCACTTCTGATTTCCACTAGTACCTCAGCCCAACCCTCAAAGGGGACATCCGTCCCATTAGCTGCTGTTATTCTGAGTGGATCATTTGGTAAAAGCTCTTTAAGCGACCTGACTTTTGTGTCTGGTAGGTGCTTCTCTATCCACGACTTTGCCATTATTGTGACCTGAACCCCACTGTCCAGTAGCACCTCAGTTGGTACACCATTAAGGTAACAGGTAAGCATACACCTTTTGCCTATCAGTTGGACTACATGGTTTCCTTTCCCCGGTCTCTTTCTTAGGAGTGGCTGATTATCAGTTGGAGTCCTGCTCTCATGGTTCGTTACAATGTTTTGGGACCCTGGCTCTTGTCTGATCACTGGTGGTCCCTCCCCAGTGACCCTTTGGTGTTTCCTGATTTGTACTTGGACAGACAGCCCACGGCCCGGTGTCCCTCCTGGCCACACTGGAAACAGTGGTTACAACTGGCAATCCCTTGGGTTATACAGGGCCTGCATTTTCCTTTCACGGAGGACTTGGATGGTGGGGCAGTACTAAGTGAGCTGACCTGTGTGGACCCAGAGGGACTTCCCTCTGAAGTGAGAGCCTTCTCAATAGCCTTGGCCAAAACAGACACCTGTGCTGTTAGTTCATGCAGGGCTGCTCGTTGTGCCTGGACTTCAGCTTGGGTTTGCAGGACGGTGGCTTGGACCTCGGCTGGAGGCTGAGCTGCGGGTTGTCTTTCACCCTGCTGCATGGCACTAACTGTGACTGCTTTTGTTCTCTGTGTCTGACCTAGGCGAGTTTGTCTCTCAACTTCTTCACTAACTGACTTGGTCATTATCTCTAGGATAAAGTCATCAGCACAACTCATGTTAGAAATGAGAGGCCTTAGGTCTCTTCGGACATGAGTGTATTTCTCACTCATTCCTTGATACAATGAATGAAGAAATACTCCTTGAATCAGTTGACTGGTATATTGGAACTCTGAGCTACTCTGCTGAGAAGCAAACATCACACGCTCTTTTAGCCCCATTAGCCGGTACATGTACTGATGTGGACTTTCTCTGTCCTGTTGTTTAGCATTGCTAAGCTCCTGAAATAGCTCTGCACTGCTCTTGTCTCTCAGGTGTGCTCTGAGGAACCGTTTGAGCTCAGCCACCGTTAATCCAGGTTTGGTCATTAGCATATCCTTAAATGTACCTGGTTTAATTATCTTTAGGACAGTTCGGATTATCTCTGCTTCTGTAAAATTCTCAGCTAGCCCTTCATCAATCTGTCTACACAGAGAGCTATAACTGACATCTGAATCTGAGTCAGAAATCTGTCCACTGTGGAGCTTGAATTCTCTACGAGGCAGGAGCGCTGCAACATCTGCCAGTTTTATAACATCAGTTACTTGACTGGTTACCATGCAGGTTCTATCTGCCTTCACACTAACTACTGAAGGTGTTACCACAGAGTCTGTTTCTGCACCCAGCTCACAGTCCTCATCTGCAGCCACCGGAGGTCGTTGCAGGTCAGTGATGAAGTCGTTGAATACTAGCAGGCGAGACATGCCTTGGTCCTCCTGACTTGCCAGCCGGTCACTTTTCAAAAAGTCCACAATGAAGTCATAGAGTTCCACCTCTGTTGCATCATCTCCTGGTAGGTCATCTTCCACCTCATCCTTGATGGTGTCTACAAGCTTGTACAACACCTCTGTCTTAGCAGTGTTAATAAGCTCATGAAGCTTTCTCTGTATTCCTCGTCGCAGCTCCTGCACAGCCGCCATTCTGGTACCACAGATGGAGCAGACGTAGCACGTTGGTCTTGGTTTATTACTTTATGATTAGCTGCCGTCAAGAGGAGGCACTAATCCCGGACGAGCCCCCACGATTGTTGCCCCCCTGGTGTGACAGGTGCCCGGGAGGGGTGCGATCCTAGATCCTATAGCTGTGTATTGAAATAAAGAGGCACAGATCATGAACTTGTTTACGTTTCAACTGCAGGATTTATTCTGCTCATCAACAGTGGAACAAATCATTAATCGCCTCTCATAAGAACCAGCAATTCTTTGTAACGTGTGGCATAACAGCTGTCAGCGCATTGTCAAAAGTACAGGAATAACCTTGGCGAGTATACATTAACCATCATAAATATAGATAACATTGGCTCGCAGTGACCAGGTTGCCTCAGCCTTTGTTCCGGTTACACATACATATCACTGCATCAAGAAATACAATGTACTGTAACTCACAGCCCGTGAATAGCAAATAACCATTCATATACAGCACATGAGCAGCTATGCAAGCATTAATTACAGCCTTTGCATCCTGTCTTACTTCAACAAGACATATAGAGAACACACAACTGAGAACGTGCCTTAGCATCGCTACGGTACTTGAAGCTCACTTCCCCCGCTAGCCAGTTCATTAGCCTAGCACGATCACGTTCACGTCACGATCTCATTCAAAACACAATACTTAAACAGTACTTAACTTATAACGGTATACTTTCATTCACGAGTTCACAACAGTCTTATTGCTTCTACTGTGTTACCTATTAGTCATTTTGAGGACTAGTAACCCACCTGTGTATTGAAATAAAGAGGCACAGATCATGAACTTGTTTACGTTTCAACTGCAGGATTTATTCTGCAGATTTGCCTCCCAGAGGGGGTTTACGCTCCTCCTGGCCGCTATGCGCCACCTAGTGGTATTTTTCAAGTAATGCCATGGAAGATGTAAAGTGTAATTAGAAAAAATACTGATTTAACACTGAACGATATAACAAAGACCAAATTATAACTGGGGTGTTCCCTTTTTTCCTTGTATGAAGACATAAACTGAACTAACATCCCCATAAGTCTTTTTATCTCTTAACTTTTTAACTATTAGTGTAATCCAGATTTACCAGCCACACATTTCAACTTAAACACAGATGTTAACCTTTTACACTGGCCCATGTGTGGATTACCTCTGGTAAACCTGATCTGGGCCACCAAAGGGCCATCATTCTTAGTGGTATTTGGGCCATGTATAAGTTGTGTGCAGCCACGGGTGAGTTGCAGACACACTGCTGGCCCTGTGCTGGCCCAGAACAGTTTCAGCTCTGGCCCCGAACAGTTTCAGCTCTGGCCCCAGATGTCAGCATAATGTGTAGCTTAATCAAGCCATATAATAACAACATGTGCCGGAACATAATAGTGCAAAAGTAAGATGACAAAACTCTGTTCAGACAGTGAATGGACTGATTCTTATTCAGCACTTTTCTACTCTCTCAGATTACTCAAGGTGCCCTATACAACATGCCCCATTCACAAATCACACTCTTTCTCTAAACTGAGTGCTTCCTAACTACATTCATACTCTTGACATGCAGACTGGGGGAGGCGGGGATTGAACCACTCATCTTCCAATCAGAAGGTGACCTGCTCTACCGCCTGAGCTACAGCCTCCCAGTGGAAACAATGAGTAAACTGTCACTAAGTTTTGGATAAAGTGTACACTCACAAACCTGTTAAACCTGCATTTGAAACGTTGGCTACCCTAGCAGTATAGTATTGCAACATGGTATTTGGGTATTCTAACTAAAATAGGAAAATAGGAACATAAATAGTGCCATCATTGCCAGACCTGGTCCACATCTGGATGACATACCACTTACCATGCCAGAAGTCAGCCAGCAGTGCCAGCTTGACACCAGATCTGGGCCAGACCTGTCTGCTATGTGTAATGAGGCAACTGTTATTGTGATTTGGAACTGAATTCAGTTAAATTGAAATTGAAAAAGAACCTGACTTTCAAATACAGTACAACTGATCTTTTTTGGAGGTTTTATTTTTTGTGTGTGTTGTTTTGTAACCGCTCTCTGGGAATCAACTTATTTGTGCAAAAATACAAATTTCTGCCTGTCAAACTATGTTCTTTTTTGTGGTTGTTCATAGATTCAACTAAAGAAATAGTAACAAATTAACTGTATCTGTGCTAGACTGCTAGTAACAAAGTGCCTATAGATACAATGTAATCATTAGTTCTTTGCACATTCGTTGGTAATGAGTAGACACAGCACTGGTTTGTCCATTTATTGAGGTGCAATGGCCAAGTTAGTCACCCGACACAAACCCACACAGCAGATACTGGAGACAAAACTGAAGAAAAAGAGACCCACAAAGAAGCAGCACCTGAAGACTTTTCCTAAAGGTCTAAAAAAAAATCTGAAGAGAAATAGTATTTTTGATTCTTATGGTTTGTGTTATTTCCATCAAAGTATAAAAAATAATGTTTGTATATAAAATGATGTCAATTCATCCAGCTATTTTTGAGCTGCTGAAAATTTGGGTCTACAGATAAAAGGTATCGGTATTTGTAGTTCTTACACAGTAAATGCAGTATTTTTCTAGAGACACTTGAACTAAAGCTGAAAGTCTGCAATTCAACATTATCTTGATGGTTTGTTTGAAAATTCACTGTGATTGTGTACAGAGAAAAAATGAAAAAATCTGTGTACCAAAAACTTGTGGTGATATTGATAGTTTTTCTCTTTTCCAAATTGAATCTTGACTGACACAATAGTGAGCAGAAAGATTTAATAAAAAAATCAAGATTCAATTTGGAAAAGAGAAAAACTAATGCAAAACAAGCAACATTGTGCTGGCTTCATAAAAGCAATGCTGGCTTAAAACCACTCATTGAAATTTAGTTTCCTTTTACGATTTCAGGGAGTTATAGTGGGTGCAGCTGTTATAGTAGCTGTAACAAGTGCTTGTAGGAGGGCAAAGAGAAGCTGCTGCAGGAAGATATTGTTGTTGTTGGTGATCTGTAGAGAGAAAAAAAAACCCAAAGCTTTTACAGTTCATCTGTGATTTGAATGTGGAGGCGAAAGAAAGCACTCGCCTCATGTGAGCTGTGGTGAGAGTCACCATAGTGTCCGTGTGCCCTCACCATCATCCAAAGTATGGTATTACTTGTATTTGCATATTAAAATAATATCTGCTAATATATCACTTATGATAATACTTGCAGGTTTAACCAGAGTCCCGCACAGGAAGCATCCAAGCAGAAGTACTTTCAGTATTGTTTCAGTTAATGTACCTGTTGAAAAAAGATTAAAGACAATAAGATATGCTAAAATGACAAATTCACTCAAGCAAAAAAAAAAAAAAAAAAAGTCTTTCACAATCCTTACTCAAGAAATGCTAAGAGTAAAGATTTAATCACCTTAAGTTGTAAGGCTGCAGCAGATTGTCTCAAGGAGGTTGTTGTAGTGGTGTTCTGGATGTTCAGCTTTTCTTATATACAGTTACTGGATCAGCTTTGTTAAGAATACATCCTCCTCCACATTTCAAGGTGTGGCTGATGACTAGCCCTGTAAAGCCAAGTGTAACATATTTGATCTTTTTTTTTTACTTTTGTGACTTTTTGTTGCCAGATGTAGCAAATATGATACAAATTTAAATAAATGTATGTGAAAATTTAAATTGAATATCTTTTTGAAAACATTTCATCAGAAGGGTTCAACAAACACTCAAAATTTAAAAAAAATGTTCTGGCATTTATTTCACAGTTCAAGCTGATATAATTATGTTGGACTCATTTTATCACAAGTATGAGAAATAACATAGTTTAATAGATTTGTCCAATACTGAAATGTTAACATTAATCTGAATATAACCAGAAAACATTGCACATTACCACCGTAATGTAGGTCTCCACCCTGTAGTGTTTGCAAACTGGTAAACAGATGGAAATCCTCGCTATGATTACAAATCAGGAGCTTTACCAGCTTAGGCAGTTTACAGACAACACCCAGTGTAGCATCAGGGATTGTTGGGAAATGAGTCGCTGTTATAGGTTTGAGTTTATTTGATAGATGGTCCACATAAAACTTAAAAGTTATTCAATTTGGGTGACCGTGTTTCAGGGGGTGGGGAAGCTCATCTTGTAACCGGATGGTTGCTGGTTCGATCCCCAGCTCTGTCTGTCTTGGTTGTTGTGTCCTTGGGCAAGACACTTCACCTACTGGTGATGGCCAGAGGGGCTGATGGCGTGATATGGCAGCCTTGCTTCTGTCAGTCTGCCCCAGAGCAGCTGTGGCTACAACTGTAGCTTGCCTCCATCAGTGTGTGAATGAATAGTGGAATTGTAAAGTGCTTTGAGGGTCTTGAAAAGGGCTATATAAATGCAGTCCATTATTATTATTAATTAAAGAACAGGAAAGGTGGGTCCTTGCTTGTGTTTTTGAAATGAGAGCTATACCACACCAAAAAAGAGCTGACTAAACAACAAAACCAGCCAGGTCATAAGCTAACATTTTGCTAGGATTAGGTTCGAGTGCCCTATCACACTACATATATCACACTTTCCCGCTGATAAACAGTTTCATCACATTCTCACATTGTATGAGAGCTTATTTGTCAAGAGGCTGAGTCCAACACTGTTACATCAACTTCAGAGAAAGTTTCACTAATGCTGGCTAACATCAGTTAACAGCTAAAATCAGCAGCAGTTACAAAGACAAAAGTTCAGGATATCTTCAACAACCCACCGCAGTGTCGCTGCCATCACACAGAAGTGAGCTTCATAAAGTTGTATCGGACTTGTTGCGTCTAACTTTTGGTAAAATCTTCTTTGGACTGATCAGACAAAAGTTGACCTTTTTGAGAGGTTTGAGGCATTAGGCCAGTCCCTTTGGTGCAAAACTAAAACAGTGACAGTGGTAGTGACTTCTTTTCTCTCTACCATAAAATCCTGAAGGAGAAAGTTATCAGTTCATGTCCTCAAACTCCAGTAATTTGATTAAAGAATGCCCAAGGCAAGACAGGAGAGTTGGACAACTACTTTTTTTTCAAGTGAAAGTCCTTAGTGATTGCTTAGGTGTTACGAGCATCGGAACAGCTGAGAAGCATTTTCTCAAAACACTGCGCTCTCCTACTCTAAACGCCACATCAAGATGGACAGATTCAGTTTTTGGACTTCCTTACCAGGATGATTGAGCATGCATCAAGATACTTTACAAAGCTTGTTAGACACTGTGAAACACATCATGAGGATCCCTGGATGTTAGAAGATAAATAAAAATGGTCATGGACACTTGCATTTTTAAAAATTCTTTTAATTGAAACTGCAGTGGTAATACACAAAGATTTATTATATAGATATAAAGATAGAGAGGACATAGTGACCATTCTTCATATATTTTTACGTGTAGACAATTGTACGTAAGGAACATTCACAAACACATTTTAGTTTTGTATGTGAATACATACCTGGCAAATCTCATATCACTGTGGTTCAGCAACAAGATTAGCTCTTGCATACACAATAGACCACAAATCCCAAGTATTATTCTATGAAATACAACATTTCTTCACATTCAAGACCTCTAGGACAAAGAAAATATCACTGAATGCTGACTGGAAGACTGGTACTTAACCCTTTAGTTTTAAGTATCTCAGACCAAAATTGATATCAAGTACGGACAATGTACACAACAGTTTCACATTTGAATGTTAGACAAAACCAACCATGGTATATAATTTCTGACAGAAATCATACCTACTAAGAATTAGGTGTAATTCAGGTGTGTCCCTGATTATTGCCCAATGGTGTTTCTCCTTATGAAGATTTGGATGTTTGCTAAGAGTTACAATTTCCCAACAGTTACGCAAATGAGGTTAAATCATCACTTGCAACTGTGTATAAAAAGCTTCACTACCAGTACAACATTACCACAATCATCCACATCTCTGAGACAGTCTGCTGAAGTTGTGAAGACCTGACGGTAACATTTCTCATCAATCCTTTATTGCTTCTGTGTTTTCAGTGTAATGTTGGTTGAATGGTGATTTTGCAGATGGTTTTGACCACATCTCATCTGAAATATTCTCAACAGGTGAAATCACTGAAACCATGATCAAGGTTGTGTTTCTGCTTGGATGCCTGCTGAGCCTTGCTCTGGCAAATCCTGTAAGTGTAATATGACTGTAGACTAAATTAATGTTTTAATATATAATGTATAACTATATCTTGTACTGTGTGTGAAATCGTGTCGCCAGAGACTGTATCAGTGTTCCTGTACTGTCATATCCAAACAACACATTTGCATGTATTTTTTTTAAACAGATTGACTCAGCACACGAGCGTGATGCACGTTCTTCTAGTGAGGAGGTGAGTCCCATGTTTGTCTTTCTACGTTTGAACATTAGACACACTGGACTCTCCGATATTATCATATCCACAGAAAGCCATTCAACAGAGAATGCATTATCCCATGTAATAATATTTATTACTTATTTTCTTGCAGACTACTGGGACTACCACAAGTTATCTTGCCCTGGTAGCAGCTCTTCTACAGAATCCAACACTTCTGCAGAATCCAACGCTCCTTGCAGCGATTCTTGCTGCTATACGATAAGCTGCTCCTTCACCAACAGCTATTACTGTTACAAAGAATGAATTGAAAATGAACCAACAATGAATAAAAACCCATGTTGAACGGCATCATTGTTTTTCATAATTTATTCACACAGATTATTGAAAATCTCCACTTATTTTTGAATGACTTGGTCTTATAGAGAGTTTAAAAAAGCTTGTACGAAAATACTTGGCCCAAGTTAGTAACCCCAAGTTACTCTGATGCATCCATTGGAGTATGAACGTGTGTGAATGTTAGCTAGGAAAGTTAATATGGTTGAATGTGGCATGTTGTATAAAGCAGGGAGAGTAGAAATGCACTATATAAGAATCAGTCCACTTACCAAAGCAATACAGCAGCTATTAAAGACAAAACTGAAGATTAAGAGAACCAAAGAGAAGCAGCAACCGAAGACTCTGTAGTAAATGCCAAGAAGAACATCTGAAGGGAGGAGACACAGTATTCATGATGTTCATCTTGTATAGACTTAAGTATTTCAGTCAAAGCATAAAAAAAATGATGTTTGTATATAAAATGATGTCAGGCCATCCAATTAGTACTGAGCTGCTCAAAATTGGGCACTAAAGATAAAAATGTTTGTAATACTTAAACAGTTGATGCCATTTTTTGTAAAGACCCACCCACATTAAAGGTGAACGTCTGCAATTCTGCAACAGTATCTCAATTGTTTGATTTAAAATTCCCTGTGATTGTGTACAGAGAAAAAATGGCAGAATCTGTGTACAAAAACTTGTGCCTAACCATACAATACAATGGTGTTTGTGAAAAACAAACAAACAAAAAAAATACACTTTGAGTCTATTTGATTTTCACTGATGAACTTTATTTGGCAGCTACTAAACACAACAGTGATCAGAAAGTCAAATGTCAAGATTCAATTTAGAAAAGAGAAAAAGTAAAGCAAAACAAGCAACATTGTCCTGGCGTCATAAATGCAATGCTGGCTTAAAACCACTCTTTGGTTTTTTAGTTTCCTTTATGATTACAGGGAGTTATAGTGGGTGCAGCTGTTGTAGTAGTTGTAGCAAGTGCTTGTAGGAAGGCAGAGAGAAGCTGCTGCAGGGAGATGCTGTTGTTGTTGTTGTTGGTCATCACTAGAGAGAAAAATATCCATTTTACAGAACATTTTACAGAAAGTGATGTTCAATAAGATAAATACATAAGTTGAGAAAAAGTTAAGATACAATCAGATGAACTAAAATGACAGATTCATCCAAGCAAATAAAAATGATCCTTCACAATCCGTGCACAAAAAATACTGAG
This sequence comes from Simochromis diagramma, assembly GCF_900408965.1. NCBI lineage: Eukaryota > Metazoa > Chordata > Actinopteri > Cichliformes > Cichlidae > Simochromis > Simochromis diagramma. Next base: position 7,302,497 of record NW_024386792.1, on the reverse strand, counting down.
AGTAAAAATGTTATTTGTACAGCTGCAGCAGACTGTCTCTGTCACAGCTGCAGAGGCAGATGTGTGGGATTTTAGAAGAATGGGGACCCAAATGCAGACATGGATGCGGGAGAATGTTTTGAACAGAAAGCGAGCCTTTATTTATGGATGATCAATACTGCAAACAGGTGGAACAGAGAAAACTAACAAAACCTAAACTAGGGAAAACTAACCATAAACATATAACCTGAGGGTGGACCAGAACCAAAGGATGAGGAACCAGGAAACACAGGAAAGCTGATGGAGAGAACGCTGAGGCAATACAGGGAAGACATGCAGAGGTAACACAGGAGGGAGACATGGCTCAACCTAATGAACATGACGAGACAGGGAGGAAGGAAAACTGAATACAATGACATAAGACACGGACCTTCAAAGTAAAACAGGAAACATAGCGACTGAACACAAGATACGTAAACTTAACAAAGAGACCGGGGAGACAGAGAACATAGGAACGTGAAACGTGGGATGGGAGGGCACCGAGTAGACAACACAGAACACAGGGAAGCCAAATACCAAAACCTAAGAACTAGAACTCAAGAAATACTACTGAACTAGGGAGCTAGAAATACTAGGACAGAAACCAAAACACTAACAGAAGAAAACCATGAATAAAAAATAATTAAGAAACACAAATTAAACAGATACAGAACACTGGGTCACCAACTCAGGACTGTGACAGTCTCAGAGAGAAGGAGGTTGTTGTAGTGAGATTCTGAATGTTCAGTGCAGGAAGCACCCAAACAGAAATGCCTTCAGCATGGTTTCAGTTATTATAGATGTTGATAAAAAAACAAACAAACAAAGACATTAAAGACAATAAGATAGTAAAATGACAAATACATCAAATTAAAAAACAAAACAATTATCTTTCACAATCCTTACACAAGAAATGCTGAGAGTAAAGATTTAATTACCTTAAGTTGTAAGGCTGCAGCAGACTGTCTCAGAGAGAAGAAGGTTGTTGTAGTGGTGTTCGGGATGTTCTGGATGAAATAATACAGGTCAACAGATTTGTCCAATACTTCAATGTAAACATTAATCTTTATATCTGTCACGGTCCTGGGTCATTTGACCCAGCATTTTCAGTTTGTTGTATTTTGGTATTTATCTGTATTATGATTTATGTTCTGATTGTTTAGTTATCGTGTTTTGAATATTATAATTCTATGTTTCAGTTTATTCTGGTTTAGGGTTTGTTCTTAGGGTTTGTGTCTTGTGCCTTCGTGTTTAGTGTAGCTTTAGTTCAGTGTCACGTCTTCGTCTTTCTGAACTGTTTCCCGTTTTACTTTGAAGGTCCATGTGTTACATCATTGTATTCAGTTTTGCTTCCCCCCATCTTGTCAGGCTCATCAGGTCCAGCTGTGTTTCCCACATGTTTGTAATCTCCCTGTGTTCTTCAGTGTGTATTTAAGTCATGTCTACTTGTGTGCTGTTTGCTGGTCCGTCTGTGTATCTACCGTGTGTTCTCCCTGCTGTCAACCTTCATGTTTCTTCGCCCACCTTCCTTCATGTTCTGCTTTGCTGTTTTGTAGTTTAGTTTCTCCCAGTGTAGTTTATCTTTAGTTCCGTTTTGCCATTCGCTCCTTGTGTTTTATGTTGCAACAAACCTCCTTCGCACCTCAGTGAATGCCTGCTCTTGGGTCCTCATTTATTCCTCCACACGGCTCACCCCGTTTTCCGTGACAATATCAGTGTTTGCCAACCACTGGAGAAATGATCAGGTGTGCCCTGGAAGATTATCTGGTTCCACCTGATTAGTACTCTAAGCAATGGGCATGAGTAACAGGCAGAACAATTACTTTCTCTTCCACTAGAGGGCAGTAATTAAATAGGTTGCCAACTCCCAGTAAAACAGAAGGACAGGAAGAAGAAATTACATAATAGTCATGCTGTGAGACCACGCAGGGCGTAATAGCAATAGATGAATATTTGAAAAGAAATAGTCAATCTGATCTGGGTTCTGGAGAAAAGTCTGACCTAGCTGAAGGCCATAACATGACTAGTGGTCAGAACGAGGCAAAAAAAGGTATACTGAGGACACACTGAATCATTTCCACCACGGATTCTCAAGGGAAAACTATCAATATGCTTTTTGCAACATTTTGTTTGGTTGTGTGCTGTGTGATTTTTCTAATGTGAAATATTGGCCATGGCTCCAAAAGTTTAGGAAACACTTCTTCATATAACTAGAAAGTAATGCATATTACCACTGTAGGTGTCCACCCTATAGTGTTTGCAAACTGGTAAACAGATGGAAATACCTCACTATTATTACAAATCAGGAGATTTTGCAGCTTAAGCAGTTAACAAACAACACCCAGTTTTTTTTAATGACTTGCTGTTATAGCACAAAGGTACATTAACTTTTTTTAATAGATAAGAAGACAAAAATCAATTAAAGAACATCAAGAGCAGGTCCTGGTTTATGGAATCCGCTTGCTATTGTTCTCTCTCTCTGTCATTACCTGCAACATTTTCAGGGGTTCCTAAACAACCAAATATCACATGTTGCCATATAATCTTTTGATTGGTTGACAGGATAAAAGTCAGGAGCTTGTTGCTATTTAATTGTGCTGTAGCAAAAGGGTTTAATCAGGTGTGTCCTTAAATATTGCCTAATTGTGTTTCCTCTTATATTAAGATGAGGATGTTTACTAAGAATTATAATTTCCCAACAGTTATGCTAAGAAGGATAAATCATCTCTTGCAACTGTGTATAAAACGCTCCACTGTCAGTACAGCATTACCACAATCATCCACATCTCTGAGACAGTCTGCTGAAGTTGTGAAGACCTGACGGTAACATTTCTCATCAATCCTTTATTGCTTCTGTTTTCAGTATAATGTTGGTTGAATGGTGATTTTGCTGATGGTTTTGACCACATCTCATCAGAATTATTGTCAACAGGTGAATCACTGAAACCATGATCAAGGTTGTGTTTCTGCTTGGATGCCTGCTGAGCCTTGCTCTGGCAAATCCTGTAAGTATAATATGACTGAAGACTAAATTAATGTTTTAATATATAATGTATAACTATATCTTGTACTGTGTGTGTAATTCAGTCACCAGAGACTGTATCAGTGTTCCTGTACTGTCATATCCAAACAACACATTTGCATGTATTTTTTTTTAAACAGATTGACTCAGCACACGAGCGTGATGCACGTTCTTCTAGTGAGGAGGTGAGTCCCATGCTTGTCTTCCTACGTTTGAACATTAGACACACTGGACTCTCCGATATTATCATATCCACAGAAAGCCATTCAACAGAGAATGCATTATCCCATGTAATAATATTTATTACTTATTTTCTTGCAGACTACTGGGACTACCACAAGTTATCTTGCCCTGGTAGCAGCTCTTCTACAGAATCCAACACTTCTGCAGAATCCAACGCTCCTTGCAGCCATTCTTGCTGCTATACGATAAGCTGCTCCTTCACCAACAGCTATTACTGTTACAAAGAATGAATTGAAAATGAACCAACAACGAATAAAAACCCATGTTGAACGGCATCATTGTTTTTCATAATTTATTCACACAGATTATTGAAAATCTCCACTTAGTTTTGAATGACTTGGTCTTATAGAGAGTTTAAAAAAGCTTGTACGATTCATAGGTCAGTGTTGTGGCTTAACAGAAAAACAAAAATCTTTTGAAATTCTGACTTATTTTCAGAAAGCAGACCATTTTCAATGAAAAATGTCTTACTCTCTACTCTTGCTCAGCTGATTAATGCATCACACTGCAAAAACATATTGAAAAAGGGGTGGCTGGAGCTTAGGAGGTAGCACAGATCATCTACTGATTAGGAAGGTTAGTGGTTGAATCCCTGGCTTCCCCAGTCTGTATGCACAATACTTGGCCCAAGTTAGTAACCCCAAGTTACTCTGATGCATCCATTGGAGTATGAACATGTGTGAATGTTAGCTGGGAAAGTTAATATGGTTGAATGTGGCATGTTGTATAAAGCAGGGAGAGTAGAAATGCACTATATAAGAATCAGTCCACTTACCAAAGCAATACAGCAGTTATTAAAGACAAAACTGAAGATTAAGAGAACCAAAGAGAAGCAGCAACCGAAGACTCTGTAGTAAATGCCAAGAAGAACATCTGAAGGGAGGAGACACAGTATTCATGATGTTCATGGTGTATAGACTTAAGTATTTAAGTCAAAGCATAAAAAAAATGATGTTTGTATATAAAATGATGTCAGGCCATCCAATTAGTACTGAGCTGCTCAAAATTGGGCACTAAAGATAAAAATGTTTGTAATACTTAAACAGTTGATGCCATATTTTTGTAAAGACCCACCCACATTAAAGGTGAACGTCTGCAATTCTGCAACAGTATCTCAATTGTTTGATTTAAAATTCCCTGTGATTGTGTACAGAGAAAAAATGGCAGAATCTGTGTACAAAAACTTGTGCCTAACCATACAATACAATGGTGTTTGTGAAAAACAAACAAACAAAAAAAAATACACTTTGAGTCTAACTGATTTTCACTGATGAACTTTATTTGGCAGCTACTAAACACAACAGTGATCAGAAAGTCAAAAGTCAAGATTCAATTTAGAAAAGAGAAAAAGTAAAGCAAAACAAGCAACATTGTCCTGGCGTCATAAATGCAATGCTGGTTTAAAACCACTCTTTGGTTTTTTAGTTTCCTTTATGATTACAGGGAGTTATAGTGGGTGCAGCTGTTGTAGTAGTTGTAGCAAGTGCTTGTAGGAAGGCAGAGAGAAGCTGCTGCAGGGAGATGCTGTTGTTGTTGTTGGTCATCTCTAGAGAGAAAAATATCCATTTTACAGAACATTTTACAGAAAGTGATGTTCAATAAGATAAATAGATAAGTTGAGAAAAAGTTAAGATACAATCAGATGAACTAAAATGACAGATTCATCCAAGCAAATAAAAATGATCCTTCACAATCCGTGCACAAAAAATACTGAGAGTAAAAATGTTATTTGTACAGCTGCAGCAGACTGTCTCTGTCACAGCTGCAGAGGCAGATGTGTGGGATTTTAGAAGAATGGGGACCCAAATGCAGACATGGATGCGGGAGAATGTTTTGAACAGAAAGCGAGCCTTTATTTATGGATGATCAATACTGCAAACAGGCGGAACAGAGAAAACTAACAAAACCTAAACTAGGGAAAACTAACCATAAACATATAACCTGAGGGTGGACCAGAACCAAAGGATGAGGAACCAGGAAACACAGGAAAGCTGATGGAGAGAACGCTGAGGCAATACAGGGAAGACATGCAGAGGTAACACAGGAGGGAGACATGGCTCAACCTAATGAACATGACGAGACAGGGAGGAAGGAAAACTGAATACAATGACATAAGACACGGACCTTCAAAGTAAAACAGGAAACATAGCGACTGAACACAAGATACGTAAACTTAACAAAGAGACCGGGGAGACAGAGAACATAGGAACGTGAAACGTGGGATGGGAGGGCACCGAGTAGACAACACAGAACACAGGGAAGCCAAATACCAAAACCTAAGAACTAGAACTCAAGAAATACTACTGAACTAGGGAGCTAGGAATACTAGGACAGAAACCAAAACACTAACAGTGAAAACCATGAATAACAAATAATCAAGAAACACAAATTAAACAGATACAGAACACTGGGTCACCAACTCAGGACTGTGACAGTTTCAGAGAGAAGGAGGTTGTTGTAGTGAGATTCTGAATGTTCAGTGCAGGAAGCATCCAAACAGAAATGCCTTCAGCATGGTTTCAGTTATTATAGATGTTGATAAAAAACAAACAAACAAAGACATTAAAGACAATAAGATAGTAAAATGACAAATACATCAAATTAAAAAACAAAACAATTATCTTTCACAATCCTTACACAAGAAATGCTGAGAGTAAAGATTTAATTACCTTAAGTTGTAAGGCTGCAGCAGACTGTCTCAGAGAGAAGGAGGTTGTTGTAGTGGTGTTCGGGATGTTCTGGATGAAATAATACAGGTCAACAGATTTGTCCAATACTTCAATGTAAACATTAATCTTTATATCTGTCACGGTCCTGGTTCATTTGACCCAGCATTTTCAGTTTGTTGTATTTTGGTATTTATCTGTATTATAATTTATGTTCTGATTGTTTAGTTATCGTGTTTTGAATATTATAATTCTATGTTTCAGTTTATTCTGGTTTAGGGTTTGTTCTTAGGGTTTGTGTCTTTCTGAACTGTTTCCTATTTCCTGTTTTACTTTGAAGGTCCATGTGTTACATCATTGTATTCAGTTTTGCTTCCCTCGTCTTGTCAGGCTCATCAGGTCCAGCTGTGTTTCCCACATGTTTGTAATCTCCCTGTGTTCTTCAGTGTGTATTTAAGTCATGTCTACTTGTGTGCTGTTTGCTGGTCTGTCTGTGTATCTACCGTGTGTTTTCCCTGCTGTCAACCTTCATGTTCCTTCGCCCACCTTCCTTCATGTTCTGCTTTGCTGTTTTGTAGTTTAGTTTCTCCCAGTGTAGTTTATCTTTAGTTCCGTTTTGCCATTCGCTCCTTGTGTTTTATGTTGCAACAAACCTCCTTCGCACCTCAGTGAATGCCTGCTCTTGGGTCCTCATTTATTCCTCCACACGGCTCACCCCGTTTTCCGTGACAATATCAGTGTTTGCCAACCACTGGAGAAATGATCAGGTGTGCCCTGGAAGATTATCTGGTTCCACCTGATTAGTACTCTAAGCAATGGGCATGAGTAACAGGCAGAACAATTACTTTCTCTTCCACTAGAGGGCAGTAATTAAATAGGTTGCCAACTCCCAGTAAAACAGAAGGACAGGAAGAAGAAATTACATAATAGTCATGCTGTGAGACCACGCAGGGCGTAATAGCAATAGATGAATATTTGAAAAGAAATAGTCAATCTGATCTGGGTTCTGGAGAAAATTCTGACCTAGCTGAAGGCCATAACATGACTAGTGGTCAGAACGAGGCAAAAAAGGTATACTGAGGACACACTGAATCATTTCCACCACGGATTCTCAAGGGAAAATTATCAATATGCTTTTTGCAACATTTTGTTTGGTTGTGTGCTGTGTGATTTTTCTAACGTGAAATATTGGCCATGGCTCCAAAAGTTTAGGAAACACTTCTTCATATAACTAGAAAGTAATGCATATTACCACTGTAGGTGTCCACCCTATAGTGTTTGCAAACTGGTAAACAGATGGAAATACCTCACTATTATTACAAATCAGGAGATTTTGCAGCTTAAGCAGTTAACAAACAACACCCAGTTTTTTTTAATGACTTGCTGTTATAGCACAAAGGTACATTAACTTTTTTTAATAGATAAGAAGACAAAAATCAATTAAAGAACATCAAGAGCAGGTCCTGGTTTATGGAATCCGCTCGTTATTGTTCTCTCTCTCTCTCTCTCTCTCTCTCTCTCTCTCTCTCTCTCTCTCTCTCTCTCTCTCTCTCTCTCTCACTGTCATTACCTGCAACATTTTCAGGGGTTCCTAAACAACCAAATATCACATGTTGCCATATAATCTTTTGATTGGTTGACAGGATAAAAGTCAGGAGCCTGTTGCTATTTAATTGTGCTGTAGCAAAAGGGTTTAATCAGGTGTGTCCTTAAATATTGCCTAATTGTGTTTCCTCTTATATAAAGATGAGGATGTTTACTAAGAATTATAATTTCCCAACAGTTATGCTAAGAAGGATAAATCATCTCTTGCAACTGTGTATAAAACGCTCCACTGTCAGTACAACATTACCACAATCATCCACATCTCTGAGACAGTCTGCTGAAGTTGTGAAGACCTGACGGTAACATTTCTCATCAATCTTTTATTGCTTCTGTTTTCAGTATAATGTTGGTTGAATGGTGATTTTGCAGATGGTTTTGACCACATCTCATCAGAATTACTGTCAACAGGTGAATCACTGAAACCATGATCAAGGTTGTGTTTCTGCTTGGATGCCTGCTGAGCCTTGCTCTGGCAAATCCTGTAAGTATAATATGACTGAAGACTAAATTAATGTTTTAATATATAATGTATAACTATATCTTGTACTGTGTGTGTAATTCAGTCACCAGAGACTGTATCAGTGTTCCTGTACTGTCATATCCAAACAACACATTTGCATGTATTTTTTTTTTAAACAGATTGACTCAGCACACGAGCGTGATGCACGTTCTTCATCTAGTGAGGAGGTGAGTCCCATGCTTTGTCTTTCTACGTTTGAACATTAGACACACTGGACTCTCCGATATTATCATATCCACAGAAAGCCATTCAACAGAGAATGCATTATCCCATGTAATAATATTTATTACTTATTTTCTTGCAGACTACTGGGACTACCACAAGTTATCTTGCCCTGGTAACAGCTCTTCTACAGAATCCAACACTTCTGCAGAATCCAACGCTCCTTGCAGCGATTCTTGCCGCTATACGATAAGCTGTTCCTTGACCAACAGCTATTACTGTTACAAAGAATGAATTGAAAATGAACCAACAATGAATAAAAACCCATGTTGAACGGCATCATTGTTTTTCATAATTTATTCACACAGATTATTGAAAATCTCCACTTAGTTTTGAATGACTTGGTCTTATAGAGAGTTTAAAAAAGCTTGTACGAAAATACTTGGCCCAAGTTAGTAACCCCAAGTTACTCTGATGCATCCATTGGAATATGAACGTGTGTGAATGTTAGCTGGGAAAATTAATATGGTTGAATGTGGCATGTTGTATAAAGCAGGGAGAGTAGAAATGCACTATATAAGAATCAGTCCACTTACCAAAGCAATACAGCAGCTATTAAAGACAAAACTGAAGATTAAGAGAACCAAAGAGAAGCAGCAACCGAAGACTCTGTAGTAAATGCCAAGAAGAACATCTGAAGGGAGGAGACACAGTATTCATGATGTTCATGGTGTATAGACTTAAGTATTTAAGTCAAAGCATAAAAAAAATGATGTTTGTATATAAAATGATGTCAGGCCATCCAATTAGTACTGAGCTGCTCAAAATTAGGCACAAAAGATAAAAATGTTTGTAATACTTAAACAGTTGATGCCATATTTTTGTAAAGACCCACCCACATTAAAGGTGAACGTCTGCAATTCTGCAACAGTATCTCAATTATCCATCCATCCATTCGCTTCCGCTTATCCTTTTCAGGGTCGCGGGGGGCGCTGGAGCCTATCCCAGCTGTCATAGGGCGAAAGGCGGGGTACACCCTGGACAGGTCGCCAGTCTGTCGCAGGGCCAACACACAGGGACAGACAACCATTCACACTCACATTCACTCGCACATTCACACCTAGTGACAATTTGGATTAATCAATTAACCTATCCCCACAAGCTGCATGTCTTTGGACGGTGGGAGGAAGCCGGAGTACCCGGAGAGAACCCACGCAAACACGGGGAGAACATGCAAACTCCACACAGAAAGACCCCGGCCTGATAGTGGAATTGAACTCAGGACCTTCTTGCTGTGCGGCAACAGTGCTAACCACCGTGCCACCGTGCTGCCCTATTAGTATCTCAATTATTTGATTTAAAATTCCCTGTGATTGTGTAAAGAGAAAAAAATGGCAGAATCTGTGTACAAAAACTTGTGCCTAACCATACAATACAATGGTGTTTGTGAAAAACAAACAAAAAAAATCCCAACACATTTTGAGTCTAACTGATTTTCACTGATGAACTTTATTTGGCAGCTACTAAACGCAACAGTGATCAGAAAGTCAAATGTCAAGATTCAATTTAGAAAAGAGAAAAGGTAAAGAAAAAAAAGCAACATTGAGCTGGCGTCATAAATGCTAGGGAAAACTAACCATAAACATATAACCTGAGGGTGGACCAGAACCAAAGGATGAGGAACCAGGAAACACAGGAAAGCTGATGGAGAGAACGCTGAGGCAATACAGGGAAGACATGCAGAGGTAACACAGGAGGGAGACATGGCTCAACCTAATGAACATGACGAGACAGGGAGGAAGGAAAACTGAATACAATGACATAAGACACGGACCTTCAAAGTAAAACAGGAAACATAGCGACTGAACACAAGATACGTAAACTTAACAAAGAGACCGGGGAGACAGAGAACATAGGAACGTGAAACGTGGGATGGGAGGGCACTGAGTAGACAACACAGAACACAGGGAAGCCAAATACCAAAACCTAAGAACTAGAACTCAAGAAATACTACTGAACTAGGGAGCTAGAAATACTAGGACAGAAACCTAATCTAATAGACTCCAGTTTGTGCATGTAAATGGAGAGTCCTCTTCACACACTGAGGTTAATTATGGAGTTCCACAGGGTTCAGTGCTAGGACCAATTCTGTTTACATTATACATGCTTCCCTTAGGCAGTATCATTAGAAGACATAGCATACATTTTCACTGCTATGCTGATGACACCCAGCTCTATCTGTCCATGAAGCCAGATGACACACACCAATTAGTTAAACTGCAGGAATGTCTTAAAGACATAAAGACCTGGATGGCCGCTAACTTTCTGCTTCTTAATTCAGATCAAACTGAGGTTATTGTACTCGGCCCTGAAAATCTTAGAAATATGGTATCTAACCAGATTCTTACTCTGGATGGCATTACCTTGGCCTCCAGTAACGCGGTGAGGAACCTTGGAGTCATTTTTGACCAGGACATGTCCTTCAACGCACATATTAAACAAATATGTAAGACTGCTTTCTTCCATTTGCGCAACATCTCTAAAATTAGAAATATCCTGTCTCAGAGTGACGCTGAAAAAACTAGTTCATGCATTTATTACTTCCAGGCTGGACTACTGTAATTCATTATTATCAGGATGTCCAAAAAACTCGCTGAAAAGCCTTCAACTAATCCAAAATGCTGCAGCAAGAGTACTGACAGGGACCAGAAAGAAAGAGCATATTTCTCCTGTTTTGGCTTCCCTTCATTAGCTTCCTGTTAAATCCAGAATTGAATTCAAAATCCTGCTCCTCACATACAAGGTCTTAAATAATCAGGCCCCATCTTATCTTAATGACCTTGTAGTACCATATCACCCTATTAGAGCGCTTCGCTCTCGCTCTGCAGGCCTACTTGTTGTTCCTAGAGTATTTAAAAGTAGAATGGGAGGGAGAGCCTTCAGTTTTCAGGCCCCTCTTCTGTGGAACCAGCTTCCAGTTTGGATTCAGGGAGACAGACACTATCTCTACTTTTAAGATTAGGCTTAAAACTTTCCTTTTTGCTAAAGCATATAGTTAGGGCTGGACCAGGTGACCCTGAATCCTCCCTTAGTTATGCTGCAATAGATGTAGGCTGCCGGGGGATTCCCATGATGCATTGAGTTTTTCCTTTCCAGTCACCTTTCTCACTCACTATGTATTAATAGACCTCTCTGCATTGAATCATATCTGTGATTAACCTCATATCTGTTATTAACCTCTGTCTCTCTTCCACAGCATGTCTTTATCCTGTCTTCCTTCTCTCACCCCAACCGGTCGCAGCAGATGGCCGCCCCTCCCTGAGCCTGGTTCTGCCGGAGGTTTCTTCCTGTTAAAAGGGAGTTTTTCCTTCCCACTGTCGCCAAAGTGCTTGCTCATAGGGGGTCATATGATTGTTGGGTTTTTCTCTGTATCTATGAAGCGCCTTGAGGCGACTTTTGTTGTGATTTGGCGCTATATAAATAAAATTGAATTGAATTGAATTGAAACCAAAACACTAACAGAAGAAAACCATGAATAAAAAATAATTAAGAAACACAAATTAAACAGATACAGAACACTGGGTCACCAACTCAGGACTGTGACAGTCTCAGAGAGAAGGAGGTTGTTGTAGTGAGATTTTGAATGTTCAGTGCAGGAAGCATCCAAACAGAAATGCCTTCAGCATGGTTTCAGTTATTATAGATGTTGATAAAAAACAAACAACAAAGACATTAAAGACAATAGATAGTAAAATGACAAATACATCAAATTAAAAAACAAAACAATTATCTTTCACAATCCTTACACAAGAAATGCTGAGAGTAAAGATTTAATTACCTTAAGTTGTAAGGCTGCAGCAGACTGTCTCAGAGAGAAGGAGGTTGTTGTAGTGGTGTTCGGGATGTTCTGGATGAAATAATACAGGTCAACAGATTTGTCCAATACTTCAATGTAAACATTAATCTTTATATCTGTCACGGTCCTGGGTCATTTGACCCAGCATTTTCAGTTTGTTGTATTTTGGTATTTATCTGTATTATGATTTATGTTCTGATTGTTTAGTTATCGTGTTTTGAATATTATAATTCTATGTTTCAGTTTATTCTGGTTTAGGGTTTGTTCTTAGGGTTTGTGTCTTGTGCCTTCGTGTTTAGTGTAGCTTTAGTTCACTGTCACGTCTTCATCTTTCTGAACTGTTTCCCGTTTTACTTTGAAGGTCCATGTCTTACGTCATTGTATTCAGTTTTGCTTCCCCCCATCCTGTCAGGCTCATCAGGTCCAGCTGTGTTTCCCACATGTTTGTAATCTCCCTGTGTTCTTCAGTGTGTATTTAAGTCATGTCTACTTGTGTGCTGTTTGCTGGTCCGTCTGTGTATCTACCGTGTGTTCTCCCTGCTGTCAACCTTCATGTTTCTTCGCCCACCTTCCTTCATGTTCTGCTTTGCTGTTTTGTAGTTTAGTTTCTCCCAGTGTAGTTTATCTTTAGTTTCGTTTTGCCATTCTCTCCTTGTGTTTTGTGTTGCAACAAACCTCCTTCGCACCTCAGTGAATGCTTGCTCTTGGGTCCTCATTTATTCCTCCACACGGCCCACCCCATTTTCCGTGACAATATCAGTGTTTGCCAACCACTGGAGAAATGATCAGGTGTGCCCTGGAAGATTATCTGGTTCCACCTGATTAGTACTCTAAGCAATGGGCATGAGTAACAGGCAGAACAATTACTTTCTCTTCCACTAGAGGGCAGTAATTAAATAGGTTGCCAACTCCCAGTAAAACAGAAGGACAGGAAGAAGAAATTACATAATAGTCATGCTGTGAGACCACGCAGGGCGTAATAGCAATAGATGAATATTTGAAAAGAAATAATCAATCTGATCTGGGTTTTGGAGAAAAGTCTGACCTAGCTGAAGGCCATAACATGACTAGTGGTCAGAACGAGGCAAAAAAGGTATACTGAGGACACACTGAATCATTTCCACCACGGATTCTCAAGGGAAAATTATCAATATGCTTTTTGCAACATTTTGTTTGGTTGTGTGCTGTGTGATTTTTCTAATGTGAAATATTGGCCATGGCTCCAAAAGTTTGGGAAACACTTCTTCATATAACTAGAAAGTAATGCATATTACCACTGTAGGTGTCCACCCTATAGTGTTTGCAAACTGGTAAACAGATGGAAATACCTCACTATTATTACAAATCAGGAGATTTTGCAGCTTAAGCAGTTAACAAACAACACCCAGTTTTTTTTAATGACTTGCTGTTATAGCACAAAGGTACATTAACTTTTTTTAATAGATAAGAAGACAAAAATCAATTAAAGAACATCAAGAGCAGGTCCTGGTTTATGGAATCCGCTCGCTCTTGTTCTCTCTCTCTCTCTCTCTCTCTCTCTCTCTCTCTCTCTCTCTCTCTCTCACTGTCGTACCTCCAACATTTTCAGGGGTTCCTAAACAACCAAATATCACATGTTGCCATATAATCTTTTGATTGGTTGACAGGATAAAAGTCAGGAGCTTGTTGCTATTTAATTGTGCTGTAGCAAAAGGGTTTAATCAGGTGTGTCCTTAAATATTGCCTAATTGTGTTTCCTCTTATATTAAGATGAGGATGTTTACTAAGAATTATAATTTCCCAACAGTTATGCTAAGAAGGATAATCATCTCTTGCACTGTGTATAAAACGCTCCACTGTCAGTACAGCATTACCACAATCATCCACATCTCTGAGACAGTCTGCTGAAGTTGTGAAGACCTGACGGTACACATTTTCATCAATCCTTTATTGCTTCTGTTTTCAGTATAATGTTGGTTGCATGGTGAATTTTGCTGATGGTTTTGACCAAATCTCATCAGAAGTATTGTCAACAGGCGAATCACTGAAACCATGATCAAGGTTGTGTTTTCTGCTTGGATGCCTGCTGAGCCTTGCTCTGGCAAATCCTGTAAGTATAATATGACTGAAGACTTAAATTAATGTTTTAATATATAATTGTATAACTATATCTTGTACTGTGTGTGTAATCAGTCACCAGAGACTTTATCAGTGTTCCTGTACGTCATATCCAAACAACACATTTGCATGTATTTTTTTTAAACAGATTGACTCAGCACACGGAGCGTGATGCACGTTCTTCTAGTGAGGAGGTGAGTCCCATGTTTGTCTTTCTACGTTTGAACATTAGACACACTGGGACTCTCCGATATTATCATATCCACAGAAGCCATTCAACAGAGAATGCATTATTCCCATGTAATAATATTTATTACTTATTTTCTTGCAGACTACTGGGACTACCACAAGTTATCTTGCCCTGGTAACAGCTCTTCTACAGAATCCAACACTTCTGCAGAATCCAACGCTCCTTGCAGCCAGATCTTGCCGCTATACGCATAGCTGTTCCCTTGACCACAGCTATTACTGTTACAAAGAATGAATTGAAATGAAACCAACAATGAATAACACCATGTTGAACGGCATCATTGTTTTTCATTACTTTATCCCCCAGCCTTATTGACATCTCATTAGTTTTGAATGACTTGGGTTCTTATCGAGGTTAAAAAAAGCTGTACGACAATACCTTGGCCCCGTAGTAAAACCCCAAGTACTCTGATGCACCATTGGGAGTATGAACGTGCTGTGCAGGTAGCTGGGAAAGTTACTATGGTTGACTGTGGCATGTTTGTATCAAGAGGGAGAGAGAACATTCACTATATCAGAATCCCTCCTTACAAAGAATTACAGCAGCTATTAAAGACAAACTGAAGATTAAGAGAACCAAAGAGAAGCAGCAACCGAAGACTCTGTAGTAAATGCCAAGAAGAACATCTGAAGGGAGGAGACACAGTATTCATGATGTTCATGGTGTATAGACTTAAGTATTTCAGTCAAAGCATAAAAAAATGATGTTTGTATATAAAATGATGTCAGGCCATCCAATTAGTACTGAGCTGCTCAAAATTAGGCACAAAAGATAAAAATGTTTGTAATACTTAAACAGTTGATGCCATTTTTGTAAAGACCCACCCACATTAAAGGTGAACGTCTGCAATTCTGCAACAGTATCTCAGTTGTTTGATTTAAAATTCCCTGTGATTGTGTAAAGAGAAAAAAATGGCAGAATCTGTGTACAAAAACTTGTGCCTAACCATACAATACAATGGTGTTTGTGAAAAACAAACAAAAAAAAATCCCAACACATTTTGAGTCTAACAGATTTTCACCGATGAACTTTATTTGGCAGCTACTAAATGCAACAGTGATCAGAAAGTCAAAAGTCAAGTCAAGTCTATTTTACAAATCAAGAGATTTAGCGGCTTAAGCAGTTAGCAGACAATTGTGATAGGACGATAGAAAGGTGATATGAACATACGTCACGCGAGGATGTGGTCCTAAACTGGACTACACAGGATCATGAGTACAAATGAAACGTACATTACATAGCGTAAGGCGAAGTTCATTGATCATTTAATCATAAACTGTTGTTGAAATATTTTTACTGAACATGCAAACATCTGCTGAGAAAAATGTGTTGATTTAGGTCTGTTATGAAGCTTGCTATTGCATTTTATGTTTTGTGTTTTCTTACATGTGTTTTATATTTATGTTAAATAAACAACATGTATTATTTGTTGGTTATCTGTAGCTATAGAAATATTTTTTTTTTTATAGTATAGCAAAATATTTATTATTACTGTTTAAAACACTAATTGTGACATGTATTAGTAGTGATGTTGTGCTGAGGGTAAAAATGCCTTTTTGTCTTTTGGTAACTACAATGACAATAACCATTAATATATGTCTATGCTGTGCGTATTTATTTTACCCTACACTCAAATCAATTTATGATGCATTATTTTGAAAGTTTTAAAATGGTTTTTTAAAGAACCACCAAAAAAGGTCCCAAATGGTTCTTTTAAAGAACCATTGAGGCCCTTTTAAAAATGGTTCTTTAAAGAACCATTTTTAAAAGGTTCTTTGAAAAACCATAAAGGTGCCCCAAAGAACCATCTTGTGGTCTTTGGGGCTTTAAAGGTTCTTCAATGAACCACTGAAAGAAATGGTTCTTCAAAGAACCATGTTTGAAAGGTTCGTTTGCACCAAAAAAGGTTCTTATGGCATCAGTCTAAAGAACACACTTTTGGTTCCAGTTGTGCAGTATAATATATATGCAAAACTTTCACTTTCAATATGTTTTTTCGGTTTAATTTCAAGGTGAATCATTCTGATCCCATACTTACAGGTTTCAGACTCATAGATGAAATATAGGGCAGGGGCTGGTGTTTTGTAATTGTAGGGGGCGCTGTGGCACCATTTTGTAATATTCCATGAAAATATCACATAACAAGAAAGGCGTCATCACATTGGAGGTGTGTCAAAAGACATGACATTTCCTGTTCCCACTAGGTGGCGCTCTGCGTATCCTGACAATGGGCAATCAATCTGTTCAGGGCAGGTCGTCATCACGCCTGTAAGTCTGGTACGTGATCAGACGATTTTTTGAGTTAACTAGGTTTCTTCATGGCGAGACATCAATGTTTGCCATGTTGCTGGGGTCACGCCCTTCCGTAAAAGCTCACAGTTTTCAATGTATTGCCAAGACCAACTCCTTAAGGTTTCCGGAGGAATTTGAGGCTGCACCAGTCACCCATCTCTATACTGTACCCCAAAGTGTAAAACGTGAAATGTCTTGTTCCCACAAGATGGCACTGTCACTGAGTCAATATGGCAGTCGAAATTTGTTCAGGGGTGGAGCCTTATCATATGTGTGCACTTTGATCCAGGTCGGACAATGTATGACGGAATGAAAGACAATAAGATTTTTATGGCGAATTATCGAAATTCGCCGTGGCGCCACGGCACACCGTATCCCGAAAACTCAAAGAAAACTGACTTTTTTGTTTGTCCCAATGAATCACGTGTGGGTCAAATTTCATTCATGTAGCTCAAACTATGTGTTTGTAGGACTGCATTTAACAAGCATAGGTGGCGCTCCAGAGCCATTTTCTAATGCCATATGTAAAACCACCAAAATATGAAATTTTTCACTAGACCTGACACGTGTGCAAAATTTCTGAGTTTTTGAGCATGTTCAAGCCCTAACAAAATCACTTGTTTTGCCTGAATAATAATAGAAGAAATGGAGCAGAACAATAGGGCAACCTATTCAAATGGGGGCGCCCGCGCCCACATGCAGCCCAAAGCAACCTGCGAGTGGCCCTGCCTGTGGTCCTGACAGAACACAGAGAAAACGCAAAAATTAATTAATTTAAAAAATAAAAATTCCTACAGCGTAGTGTAGCTGTGAAGACACACACTCCATACCTAGCCTAATATTTACACCACAAGGCACCGTAAAGCATATAAACATATTAAACAATCATCTAATATATGATGCGCAACAGCATGTGTTTCTCAGTCCAAAAGCATAAATTGACAATGAAAACCGCGGTTAACCGGGCTTGGACTGACAAATACTTATCATTTTACCACCAAATCCAAATGCAACCTATGTGTTTAATTTGCAGTGTGTGTTGGTATACTTACGAAGGCACCACATGAACAACACCAGACTTTCTCACAAACTTTCCGAGCGCAATCTAAGGAGAGGGCTGCAAAAGTAAGTTTATTGCGAGTTTAATAATCTTACAACCGGAGTTGTACTACCACTGGAGGGTCATGTACAGCTCAAGAGAGAGCTGTACAGGGAATATCAAAAAAAATACATTCAAAGTGCAAAAAATAATTTAGTTATAGCTCCCTTTTTTTTTAAATGGACTTTTTGGTGTGCATTTGTGAGAGGTCACCAGATTACAGGGGGAAAGGGAATAAAAAAAAAGTATTGTTTTCAATACAGTTGGTGGGTTGAAATGGGTCTGATCGCTGCTACTGGCTGCAAAAAATAATCTGGCCCAGATAAATTCCTCAGTTTGAAATTCGGGCCCAATTACACTTAGTTGAATAGCCATGCCACAGTGCTCAGACCCTAAAAAAAGGATGTATGACTGGGTGTTTTGGCG